>NW_023365820.1:504497-519943 GCF_000003815.2 Branchiostoma floridae
CGATTGAAGGCCGGATTGAATTTCGTACATGTAGCAAAGTTGATTAAACGCCGCGGAGTACGTGTAAACAATTTACGAAGAAATTTGTTCAAGTTGTGTTTGATTTTAGCTAAACCTGACGGCCCGGTGGTGGGTGGTCTTCTACAATTCACTGCCTGGCTGAATATTTGTTTGTTTGGTATGTGGGAACGCTTATCCCTAGAGGCCATAAAATCATAGCCGTGACCGGACGCCGTCAGAAACGGCGTCCGGACAGCCGTCTGCACACGTTCCAAATTAAATGCACCGGCCCGTTATGAGTTTCTACTGTACTGCCTGACTAACTAAAACTGTGTCTTGAAGAAAAAATATTTTGCTAGGAGTTTGGCCCAGATATTAACCTTTAATAATATAACGATGACTGCCTCTTGGCCTTTCATTCCATTTTCTGTCGAATTTTACGATCTGTACCCCCCGTGGGAAGGCGTGGTGGAGGCTACCGCCCGTACCAGCGGCCTGGATTACGCCGTTTATGCCCGTCGCAATCGGCTTCCGATCCGTCCCAGCAGCCAGGATTACATCATTTACGTCCGTCGCAATTGGCGTCTGGTCCGTCCGCAGAGACGTCTGTTCCCAGCGGGGGGGCCGCCCGACGGAGCGCGGGAGCGTCCGGCTGCCCGCTTTCAGACGCCGTCTCGGACGTCCCGAACGTCCGACCGGACGCGTCTAAAGTGCCAATCTAGACGCGTCCAAGCGTTTGTTATGCCGTTCGGACCGTCTTGGACGTTTCGTCGGGCGTTCAAAAGCCCGTCCCATGCCGTCCGCCGCCGTAACCGTCCAAAGCGTCCCCATAATTTAAGACGCCTTGGACGGTTGTCGCAAACGGCGTTTCGCCGTCTGAGACGCTTGAATTTTCACAGAGGTCAATCATGATGTTTCTGACCTAGGGCGAAGAGTTGCTGTTACAGTTCCAATCATGTAACCCGTAACCTTGAGTGGCCTTCAGTCCTTGTTACATGGTGACCATTGAGTAAAAAAAAAAAAAAAGGTCTCTCGTCCGCTAGCATAGCTACTTTGAATTTGTCATTTGATGCCACATTTGAACTGTCTTCTAGGCTGTCATTAAAATGTAATGTCAAGTGTCTAATGCATTGACCAGAGTGTACATTGTATGCTACCTACAGATGATGAAGAGGAAAAGAGGAAAGAGCAGACATTCACAGAAAAACTGACAGCGACAATCCTGAACAACTTACAGGTAAGTTACTCCTCTAGATATTAAGCTAATATATTATCTCTATTTTGTGCATTCAAGTTCTTTATCGTGGTAAATTTGTACATAAATTAAAAAAGCCAGTTTGGCTGATGGAAAAATGTTGGGAAGTTTTTGTCCTGTGGTATTCTGCCAACATCTGATGACTTTGCCTTTATCTTTGACCTTCAGCTGACAATCAAGAAGATTCACATCAGATATGAGGATAAGGTATGTTCACTTCATCCTTGGACTTTTTTAGTTTCATCTGTTTTCATTTCTTTGCTATATGATAACTTCTCTCTTATAATACTGATGATATCTCAGATTCTAACATCTGATACACATGATGCACCTGATGCACCTGATGTACTTCTTGCAACACACCTGCAGGTGTCCAACCCATCCTCTCCATTTGCCCTTGGAGTGACCTTGAGGAGCTTCAGTGGGCAGTCCGTTAACTCCAGATGGGAACCTTTCCAGGTGGACTCACGGGCGACGCAAATGTTCAAGGTACATGAAATTAACATTTTTAGAATCAGTGCATATCACTTGAACCCACTGTAGCGTCCATACGTCTTGCAGTGTTTGTATCCCCTGTCGTGTCCGTACCTCTAGGCCTTGTAGTGTCTGTACCACCTGTAGCGTCCATACCTCCTACAGTGTTTGTATCCCCTGTCGTGTCCGTACCTCTAGGCCTTGTAGTGTCTGTACCACCTGTAGCGTCCATACCTCCTACAGTGTTCGTATCCCATGTAGTGTCCATATCCCCTGTAGCGTCCATACCTATTGCAGTGTCCTTACCCCCTGTCGTGTCTGTACCTATAGGCCTTGTAGTGTCTGTACCACCTGTAGTGTCCATACCTCCTGCAGTGTCCTTACCCCCTGTAGTGTCCGTACCTATAGGCCTTGTAGTGTCTGTAGTAGCCTCTGTAGCGTCCATACCACCTGCAGTGTCCATATCCCAATGTAGTGTCCATATCCCCTATAGCGTCCATACCTTTTGCAGTGTCCTTACCCCCTGTAGTGTCCGTACCTATAGGCCTTGTAGTGTCTGTACCACCTGTAGCGTCCATACCTTTTGCAGTGTCTGAGTGTATCCCTTTAGTGTCCCTACCCCTTGTAGTGTATGTGTTATGTTTAATATGATAAATTGCTTTGAGGTTTACTGTACAATGTAAATTATCTTATCTTCCAGCTCATCAAACTAGAAGATCTTGCAGTATACTGGAACACAGGGTGTAAGAAACTTGTTAGTGACTACCTGACTATGGACTTGTGGAAGGTTAGAGTGTATTTCACTATGACAGTTTTTTGACAAGATATTTTCAACTTGAGTGTGTATGAGTGTATATATGATGTGTGTGTGCAAGGAGGTTAAAAACCTCCTTGGTGTGTGTTTGTGTGTGTGTGTGTGTGTGTTTGCGTGTGTATGTGTATGTGTATGTGGTGTGTGTGTGTGTGTGTGTGTGTGTACATTTTTATGTGTGTGTGCGTGTGTCTGTGTGTGTGTGTGTTTGTGTGTGTGTGTGTGAGTAGAGTGTGTAGAGTGTTGTAAGATATGTGTGTGTGTGAGTATGTTTGTGTGTGTGTGCGTGTGTCTGTGTGTGTGTGTGTTTGTGTGTAGTGTGTGTGTGTTGTGTGTGTGGTGTGTGTGTGATATGTGTGTCAACTTGAGTGTGTATGAGTGTATATATGATGTGTGTGTGCAAGTGTGTGTGTGTGTGTGTGTGTGTGTGTGTGTGTATTTATGTGTGTGTGTGTTAAATACTTTGAATACTCAAATATTCCCAGTGGTTGTTTTCATGGTTTTTAATCTGTAAGATGCCAATAGAACCCATCGTTGTAACTGCAAATTTAGAATACCAATTAGATTATACAATGTAGCAGTTCCTTGAACAATTGGATATAATCTAGGAAACATAAAATTTCTTACCTGCCACCGATGCCTAACCTTCATCGACTTTATAAGATTTTCATCATATTTGGTCAAATGGGGGAGAGAACAAAGATAGGAAAGGAAGAATATAAAAGAAAAATGATCTGATCAAAACGTCATCTTTGTTTTCAGGACCTAATGGAGGAATGTCTGGACACCTGTCGCATCATGAAGCAGGATTTGGACTTTGTTGTCAGGCCGATCTCAGCCGTCACCAAGATAGCCTTCGACAAGAGCCAGGTCGTCGACCTGGACAAGCCACGCCTGTGGACTGACCTGGCAGTGCAAGAGATCATGGTGTCGCTGTCAAGACAACAGGTGTGGTTTTGAATATGTGAAACACATTGCAGGGCTCGAAATACTTTTTTCTGCATACCTGCACAGGTGCAGGTTACACTGAAAATTACCTGCACCAGACAAATTTTACCTGCACCACTCTGAATTTAGGAAGTATGAATCATACTAAAATTATTGAGGAACCATTGCTATTTTTTCTTTTATACTTAATAGATGGCAATAATAGTCAATACATGGACCATTGCAGGTTTGGTGCAGGTAGACATCAGAAATACCTGCACAGCTCCAATTTGCACTAACCTGCATATGCAGATGGTATTTTGAGCCCTGCATTGTGAAGCAGAAACACAAAAGAGAATCAAAAGAAATACAAATTTAAAATATTCATAATAATTATTAATCTTGGTAATTATTCAGGGTTTCCCCTGAGCTGTAATGTATTACTCTTGTTCAGTTGAAACTCATGCTCACCTTGTATCATTGTTCTAGCATTAGAGGCCATGGCTCCCTTAAATTTTGTATAAATGATTTGGACTGCCTATGCTGTCATTTGAGGAACCCATTCTGTCTTTTAAATCAATCAAGAACACCCTAGCTTACCTTTAGATGCTTTCCCTAGATGACGTATAATTAGTGACTCAGAGATATAATGAAAATATTCATGATTGTATTGTCATCAAAAGATTGATGTTTATAGTTAAGTTTATATTATCCTTATTTGTCCCCAGTTTAAGAGTATCATATGTCTGGTGGAGTCCTTCAAACTCATGGCAGTGAACAGACTGTACAGGAAGTACCACCCAAACCTTCAGGTCAAGGGGAATGCCAAAGATTGGTAAGATTATTGATTCCAAGTTCTTTCTAGACATTCTTTGAAATTCCTTAAAAGTTCAAATTCTGTAATGGTTTCTTTGTTTTTTAACTCTTAAGATCATAGTATACTAAACATTATGGTTGATATGATGTTAAGAGTTAGTAAAAAATCAAAATAATGTGCTGAAAATTTTATTCTGATGTTTCAGCAAGTATATACAATAACTAAATAGATTGTTGTACAACATACATGTATGACTAAGGTTAGGATGTTGTTAAGTACTTCTGCAGGACACCCAAATCATGGTAAATTTTCTGAATCATCTAAATACTGCATGCATCCTAGCAAGAATCTGTATATGCAAACGTTGACATAATTTACAATTGGAAGACTCTTCTGTCCATCTCTTACAGGTGGCACTATGCTTACAATGCCACAGTCCATGAACACATCCGACCATACTCCTGGGATAGTATCAAAGCTTACAGGTACAAGCATATAATTATCATAAAAATAATTATGATGATCAAACAGTCTAATGCCACAATGACATCATGACCAAGCCTTAGATTATATGCATGTGTATTTAAGTTGATCATTTTACTATTAGGTACTATTCATCATGCAAGTGCCTGACCAATACATAAAATGACTGCAATTTAGCTGAAGCCAAGGTTCTGTTTACCGACAGCTGTAAATGCCAGACTTTTATTTGCCATGCTAATAATTATATACAATCAGATGATCTTTAATGGCAAAAGCATCATTGACAATAATCAATCATCATGACATGACATAGTTATATAAAATGTCTTGCATACATTGAGAATCTTTTCAATAAAGCTACAGCATTGTAGATGGAGACAGCGCATTTGTCTAAAATGAATTTATCGTATTGTCCTTCAGACAAAAGTTCAAGAGGTACCAGGTTCTGTACAAGGAGAAGCTGGAAGAATCGGAAGATGTGGCTGCCATCTCAGGGGTTCTTGAGGAGTTAGAGTCAGACCTGAATCTCACCAGCATCCTTGTAGCAAGACAGCAGGCGAAACTACAGGTGCAGCCATTCAAGATTCTTCTCTCTATTTCAAACAGACATGGCCTCCTAGCCCTGCCGGTCGATCATTACTTGCAGCTGAACCCTAGGCAATCTCGACATAATCATCCAAATTCATATAAACCCATTAAGACTAATAAAGACTGCCTCAAATATTCATATTTCCCAAGAACTGCTACTGATTGGAATACTTTACCATACTCTACCACCTTTCAAGCTAACCCCGTTAAGTTTAAGAAAGAGGTATTACAACATCTGAGGAACAGCCAATAACACAACAGCACTACGCCCTGGGTGGTTGGCCCCAACAAACTAGGGGTGTTGCCCAGTACCATAACAAGAACAAGAACAAGAACATGATGTTCTTTTGTGAAATATGTAAATGAAAGTTTATGATCTTAAAGCCTTCACCCTTGAGGTGTTACCAAAAATAGAGCCAATTTCTGAGTGGACATTTTGTCAGTCAAGTCGATATATTATAATCTGTGCAGCTGTCAGTCATCACAAAGCATGGCAAATCTAAATTAAATGAGGACTGACAGTTGCAAGTATTCTTAATGACATGTCCATGGATTCTTTCTCAAGGTGAAAGGGGATATACTATCAAGCTTCTGGTCTCATGACCAATGGGAAAGGTGTTATGAGATTCAATTAGCTAAGGGTAGTTTTCATACTGTCAAGACAGGGGTACTATCTTTTCCAGAAAAGTTCAAAATATCAGCAAAGAAATTATTGTTAGGACATCGGAGTTCCAAACAGTGAGGAGACTAATCCCATGTTTTGTTCTAGTTTGTTAAAAAAGAGAAAGAGCCGCCCAAGAAGACAAAACCCTCAGGAGGAGGAGGTTGGTTTTGGGGCTGGTTTTCCGAGAGCATGGAAGAAGAAGAGGTGGAAGAGAGAGAGTCAGGTTAGAAAAAAGATTGACACACTAAGTTAACTTTAAGTTTAACTAACTGAATTTTGTACTGACTCTGTTTTTTTCTTCAAAATGATGACCCACAAGCCTTTGACATGTGACACTATGTGTGTGATTTCAGGGATAGGTGAATGGTATCAGGATATTTTTTTTTTACTTGGTGATGAGTCTCCTATTCTAGTATAATAATTGTAATCTTGTGCAATATGTTCATCATCATATTATAATACCAGTATAATAAATATCGTTTATATCTTGTCAAGATAACAAGGTAAATGGATCAGGAAAAAAATTATAAATGATAAATTTTGCAACCGATTTGATATTGTTTTTTGATCAGATCATTTGTTCCCTTAACAGATTTCCTCTCCAAGCTGACAGAGGAGGAGAAAAAGAAGTTGTATGAAGGAATTGGTTACAGTGAAGATGATGTTCTACCTGACAAACCAAAGGAGGTTAGTCCTGGTTTGACTTATTTTGCTTTAGTTTAAGAAACCAAAACTACATACAGGGCTTTATGTACAAGGTGCTTAGAATATCAATTTCATATTCATTTGGCATAGAGCTGTTAATTTTTAATATATCGGAATTACAACAATGTTGCCTTTGACAGGAACTTCCTTTTTTTCCTCCCACAGTATGTTGAAAACAGATTCAACTTCTCCTTAAAGAGCTGCTGTTTCAAACTCAGGAACCATGGGTAAGACTTGCAGCACATGTCTTGATATGATTATGTGATTGATTATGATTGACAATTGGTAAAGTTTTTATGTAAAACAAAGCTTCAACCTCCCAGTGTTTTGAGGGATAGATTATATCATACGTTAAGATGCAAACGATGAAAATATAAACATAACTGAGAAAACAAATTATAGAGCAAAAACAAGCCCACCTCCTTGATAAGTCGCCTCTCCCATTGACCCCATGACCTGGACTGTCTGTTGGTTGTTAACCAATGAATAACTGTACTTCAAAGCCATTCTAACAACTTTGACCTTTTCTCTTTCTTGTCCATCTGTTTCCAGGATGGATCTTGTGAATTCCAAACTGGAGGAGGTCTTTGCCATGTTTGAACAGAGGCCTTCAGCAGAAGCCTTTAGGTAAGTCTAAATCTTCTGTTAACAAATCTTGCCAATCAATCTCACAACTGTGTTGTGCTGTGTTTTCCTCTCTAAAATGTTTTCTTTAATTCATTCTTCAGGTTCAGCCTGTCAACAGAAAATCTGATAGCGGAAGGTGTAAAACAGGATGATAACAGTGCGACCATCATCGTCAAACCTGACATAGCATACAAAGGTATTTTCTAACTTTTTAAAATCTATTTGATGTATTGATGTTATGTGTTAATGTGTGAGTCAGAACACTAGCGATTGCTGTCTGTGACCTACATGAATTGTAATGTTTACAATCTGAATAAAGTCAAAGTCATAACTTCCATCAACATTCAATTTTTGTTAATAAAATTAAAACAATATTTGCCGCACATAATTCTGACTTATGCTACATATTTTAATGTTCATTTTATTCGATGTTGGTGTAATGTTGACAGTAAAAAATATTTGTTTCATTGCTAATAGAGCCTTTGAAAAAATGACAGACAATTTTACCTTTAATATTAGCTTCTAATGTAACTGTATGTCAGAAGTTGAGTAAACCTACATAACGATAGTTCACCTTTATCCGTAGGGTAACCTTTATCCGTTCTTTTTAAGAACAATGTATTTAGGGAAATCAGGTCGACAGATGATGGTTTCAATCTGCAATATTTTGAAAATAGTACAATAGACTTAATATCCCTGGATGTACCCTGTTTAGTAACACAACGGATATAGGTTACCCCGCGGATAATGGTGAACTAACGTTATACCGAAATACTGTTCCACATCTAAGCTGAAGCTCCCCATGACAAAGAGCAGAAGCAAGTTCATTTTGCAGACATGAAGGAGGATCTCATTCAGTACTTACGAGAAGCGAGTGTTATTCGCACATGGGAGCCTAAAGATTTGGGTATACCCAAGTGTCAGTTTTTGGTGGTATACGAGGCTCTATTGGGGGAAAAGGTTGCTTTGCATAATACTCCTAAAGGTGGTGAAATTTTGCAGGCTGGGGCACATTTAGCAAAGGGGCAATTGTTGTTACTTCAAGGCTCTAGCCAGCGTCCGTTTTTCCGTCAATTGATGGAAATTTGCTGCGTCTGACGGAAAAATTTTCAAACCAATCCGTCAACCTTGACGGACAAAAATCCTTGGTGGAAGCTACAGGCGGCTTGGGGACGCCGTCTACGTCCGTAAAAGCCACACACTGTTTGTTTTGCTATTGTTATGATTGTTGACAATGTGTGTCGGTGCCCTTTCGCATACGATAATGTCATTAAAACCCGTTTTTCAAGGTCTCCGTTCAGTTTCGCGGTTTTCGCGACAATTGGAATTGGCTGACGGAAAAAAATTTTGAGCTGGCTAAAGCCCTGTGTTACTTACTGCCTTTGCTGCTAGTAGGCTTTTCAGGACTGAGCTTTTGGACAGAGCCTTATTTTTGGCAATTTCTCAGGGAAGGAGCAAATTGCTATCGAAATAAACTTCTTCTCTATGTATATTGTATTTTCCTCTTTTACAAATCCTCAATTCCTGCCTGGCCTTGACATGGTTCTGCTAAGCCAGCCTGAGGTTTCCATTTTCAAGGGCATAGTCTCTATCCAGCTGTCAGTCAGTGAGACGTTAGAAGAATTGACTTTACCAATAGAAAACATTTGATAGACTCTTCTCTGATTGGTTTAAAACTAGTTAGAGACAATGCCCACAAAAGTGGGAGCCTCAGCCCATTTTACCAAGTCTCTGAAAGTAAATGTAGGCCATCGATAAGGCGGATGAGTAGGATAATGGATTCCTAAGGTGCTGGTACTTCACTGGCATTTAGGAAGAGTTGCTGTACAGCTGCAGTAACCATTGTCCTTGCTGGAGCTAAGATATTTGGATTACTAAGATGCTAGTAACAGTTGCTCCATTTACTGATAGGTCCAGATGAGAAGCTGTTCAGTGCAGAGGTTGAGATGAACCCTCTGTACACCACAGCAGACTCTGCACTGAGAGTGGCCGTACAGCCAGTCAAGATACTGTATGATGCTGTAAGTGAAATTTGGGGTCTTTTAACCTTTAAGTTAGTCTTTATTTCAAATACAGGATGCATGGAACAAGAATGCACATAAGATATTTAAATGCATTGGATATGGTAGTGATTATTTGTTCAATGTATTTAAGTAACTCAGATACAGTCTTTCTCATAATTATTATTTTTCATCAGCATAGATTATGGATATTTGTCACCATCGTTATATAAGATTTAAGTAGTAATAAAGTTGGCCATTGAAAATTTGGAGGTACATGAGTTTACCTTTCAAAATGAAGTCACTGATTGATGAAAATTCTATTAACTTAATATTTTCCATCATATCTTTTTTTCTCCACAGGTGACGGTTGCAGAAACTGTACATTTCTTCTCCATGCCAGACAGCAGCTTTGAAGAGTAGGCATTTCTTTTGTTTTACCACTTTTTTTATTGGAAAATGTCTTTTTGGACAATACAGGCACTTAAGTTAGTTAAGATTTTTGTACATAATGAATTTTATATCTATGATATTTAAAATGAGATTATTGAACAACATTACATATAATTTTACTATTTAATGCGTTTGTCATGCAAGGTTTCCATTGTTAATTTTTCATATGAAGACATGTTTTAGGCTACGAATATTTTCTTGACATGTTTTATAGTTTTTTCACACTCATAATTAATATAATACAAAGTTTTTGCATCTAGAACAGTACTATGTGTTCAACTTCTCCATTAGAGCCACATTATATGTCAAAATAACAAGCTAAGATATATTTAATATTCCCTATAATTTCAGCACCAAGGAGAGGACAGTTGTTTTATAATGATGTGATATGCTAAATGTTTTTGTATCTCTCCAGGTTAAAGAACGCAGCCAACAGACAGTTGGCAAAGCTGGCTAAAGTTGGCCGGCTCAGTGTTCAACATGCCATTGAAAAACACAAGGTACTAGGCTCTTTTTTTCAAATTTTCTGTTTTAATTGTGTTGAAAATTGATCATAACTTACATGCATTTGCTGCATATATTTTTTATTCATATATGATGAGGTTTTGAGCATTGTATTAGTAAGAATCAAATTGTATCAAATTCTGTTAGAGTCTTTCAACTATATGTGTTATGCCATTGATGTCTCCTATTTGTAATATTTTACTCTAGATTTTGACTATGTCTATCCGGCTTGAGATGAGATGGAAATGTTTGTAACGCTGGGTCACCTTTATCCGCCGGTAACCTATATTAGGTTGTTTAAAAGCAGGATATTTTGGGATATCAATTCGACGGATGGTAGTTTCAAACTGCATTATTTCGAAGATATTGCAACTTGAAACCACCGTCCGTTGACTTGATATTCCTAAATATGCTGTCTTTTTCAGACAACAGAGTTAGGTTACCCTGTGAATAAAGGTGAACGTACTACCGAAGTGAAATTGTGTCTAAGCAAAATGATAGTAAAGGCCTTTGGTCAACCTTAAAAACACTCTTGCCAGGTCAAACTAAACACGCTGATAAAGTTCCTAAACAAAGTGAAAACAACATTGCGAATGAATTCAATTCATATTTCACTTCCATTGGAGCCAAACTAGCCGCAGCCTTCTCTAGTGTTTATATGGCAACTATAGGGCCTCCTAAGTCTATGTTCAGTTTTGCCGACATACCAACAGAGTTCACACACCAACGATTGCTGAACATCCCTCTTGGCAAGAGCACAGGGGTGGATGGAGTAAGTAGCAGGCTGATCCGCCACGCTGCTCCAGCAATTGCAGCACCACTGACGTACATATACAACCTATCACTCTCCACAGGAACAGTACCCACTGGCTGGAAGAAAGCCAAGGTCACACCGCTATACAAAGATGGGGACAAAACTGACTGCAGTAACTACAGACCTATATCAGTAATTCCATCTTTTATGAAAATATTGGAGAAAGCAATACATACACAAGTCTACAACTTCCTTACCGAGCATAAGATTCTGAATCCTTCACAGTCAGGTTTCAGACCAAAACACTCAACAACAACAACATTAATCAATGTGACAGACACGATCCTAGATAACATGGACAAGGGGCTTTTGACAGGTGCTGTCTTTTTGGACCTGAAAAAGGCCTTCGACACGGTGTCTCATGAAATTCTTCTTGACAAACTACGGATAAATGGCATACAAGACAACGCATTGCTGTGGTTTGAGTCATACCTGTCAAATAGGTGTCAGGTAACAGTTGTAGACGGCACCATAAGTGATTGTCTTGGTATAGCTGAAGGCGTACCACAAGGGTCTGTTCTCGGACCGCTATTGTTTATATTGTACATAAATGATATGCCAAACTACATAAGCCATGGTCAAATAGTACTCTATGCTGATGACACAGCACTGTTTTACGCATCAAAGTCTGTCGCTGATATAAACAGAGCGTTGAATGCTGATCTCTGCAATATTGAGAAGTGGTTGGATGCAAACAGGCTAACTCTCAATGTCCGTAAATGCAAGTCTATGCTTTTTGGCACTATAAGAAGGCTGCGTCTAGAAACAGAAGAACTAAATCTTACCCTTTCTGGTACTTATTTGGAAGTTGTTGCATGTTTTAAATATCTAGGTGTTTGGTTTGATTCCTGTCTTACATGGAGTATACACATTAACAAACTATGCAGTACGGTGTCCTCTAGGTTGGGAGTGTTAAGACGTTTAGTACCCATTTTACCACCTAAGACACTTTCCATGCTGTTTAACTGTATGATTCTTCCTAAGATTGATTATTGTGATACTGTATGGGGCAACTGCGGAAAATCTCTCTCTGACAATCTCCAGAAACTCCAAAACCGTGCAGCACGGCTTGTGCTCGGTCTGTCACGTAGATCACATGTAGATAATGACCATCTGTCTACATTAGGTTGGAAATCTCTGGCATCTCGTAGGAAAATGCACCTCCTGCAAACCGTCTTCAAGTCAATCCATCGGCAGTTACCAGAATACTTACAAATATTTAACAGAACATCTCACACATACGCAACAAGGCTTAATTCAAACCTATCACTACAACTACCGAAAGTCAGACTTGAATCTGGCCGTAGAAAATTCGAATACAGGGGTGCATTTTCATGGAACGAGTTGCCGCCAACGGTTAAAGTGGCCAGTTCTGCACTGTCGTTCAAGAAACTGATAAGAAACGGTAATCACTGCTGACCTCTGACCTCCTGACCCGGCACTAACTTCGATTAATGAGTTATGATTTTGATTTATGTTTATGTATATATTGTTACTTTGATTTGTTCATTTGATTTGTATCTTATTTCTTGTTATGCTATTTTGTGTACAGGGCACAACTGAAAAGCAGAACGCATAGTACTGAGTTGTCCACCCTGTCTAAATAAAACAGAAATAAATAAATAAATAAAAACTAGCGTTACAATGTAATCATTCAGCTTACAGATAGCATTTGAATCACAATTTTTTTTCCTTCCTGCAGACGTTGAATGTGAATATCAACCTGAAGGCACCATACATCATTATTCCAGAGGGTGGAAGCTTCTCAAGGTATGACTAAAAAAAGAAACTCAGTGACGCTTAATCACTCACTCACTAACCTACTCCATTTTCTCACTCATACACACTCACTCAATCATTTAACATGTAGATGTATGTTCATACCAGTCCCTTTTTGTGTTGGAAAAGGCAAGATTAGGCAAAAGCTTTTCCCATTCATTATAGGTTGTATGTTTTTTTATGAAATCAATTATACTTCACATTTGTCATACCATTGATACAGTGACAGTCGCCTGCTGATGGCTGATCTGGGCAGCCTACAGATCAACAGTGACCTCCAGCCAGATGATGTGGTACTGCAGGTCAGAAAATTTTTAGATCAAAAATAAATCCTAAGTTCAACCTAGATATAGATTCTTCACATTTTCCCAATGCTTTATGTTGCTTGCAAAGTCTAAAAACAGTAACGGGACTTCTGTTACAGGGTGCCACCATGAGTGAGCTGGTCCAACGCCTTTATGACCGGTTCAACATTGACATCAGCAACATTCAACTACTCTTCCTAAAACCAGGTATGGTTGCCAGTTGTTGTTAATTGGTAAATGTATGTACGCAGATTTCTACCTACCTACCTAGTCCCTTGACCTCCAGGTCGTGGGGGGGGGGGGGGGGCAAGGTAGCCATGAAGATAGAGAGATTTCTACTATTTTATAGAAAGTGGCAGTTCCAATTTAGGACAATGGGCTTGTCTTATCATAAGAAACGAGAATAGTATACATTGCAGTTGGATTTTAGATTCATACCCCTAGCACCATCTTTCAGAACTGCAGCTGTATTTATGTAATTGTTTTGAACAGGTGTTGATATAGAGGAGGCTCGTCAGGAGGAGGACTCTCCACACCATTTGCTTCCTAAAATGGGTCTCCAGCTGTCCCTGTACAACAGTATCAATCCTCAGTACACTGCACAACCACGGTAGGGTGGTGGTCTTCATCTTCTATACAGACTGTAGTCTAGATAACTTTAAGCTCCATTCAATTGATTGCAGCCCAAACTGTGGTGTAGGCTGCAAACATATTTTCTGTATTAACATTTGAACCTAAAAGAATATGATACAATGTATTTTAACATTAGATTATTTCATAAAGTCAGCCTGGCTTACTTTTTTATGTTCGTGGTAGAATCATGATTTTGATTCAACCCTTCCAACAGCAAGTTTGAGACTGGTTGTAACTGCAGTCAAATTTTTATATGTTTGAACCAAGTAAAATTATTACTATTTTTTTAACAAGTTTTTTTTCAAAATGAATTTACAAACCAAGTAGAACTTCACTTTCAAATTTCATACCCAGCTGCCAAGTTCCCAGTTTTTGACAATTCTAAGGCAAATTAATACAACATTAAAAATATATTTTTTACCTTATCAAGTATGATGTTGACATAATCATGCGGCATCAAATTTTTTCCAGGCACAAAATGGAAGCCTTGCTGCCATCTTTGAAGCTGAACATCTCAGAGACCAACATCTTTGCTCTGCTCCAGGTAAGTCCAAACCAATTTTCTTCTAGCCACTCCCTAAGCAATGCCGACACTGAATTGTGAATAGCCCAGAATCAATTCTACTTTCAGTTTGCTCCTCTGGTCCAAGCAGAATATGACCTTACCAACATTGACTTTCATTGTCGACTGGGGCAGACGACTTTTGATGACTAATAAATGGACAATCTTACCAACCAACTCCCAACCCCAAATGGCCTGTGTTGCTCATGACTAATAAATTTGAATTTAAAAACTAGCAGACAACCTTGATGTTTAACTTCCAACCACAAAGGACCTAACTCTTAACCATGTTTACTTAGTAAGAAAGTGGGGAGGCCACACAAATGTAGTTGGCCATATGTGACAGGTTTTTGTCTAATTACAATTGGCACATTCTTATGACAGTCTTAGAACATGTATGATGAACAGTGTTGGATGTTTCTTACATAATTCAGCTATCTACTGACAGAAATTGTTGCCACACATATCTGTACACTAAGTTTTGTATTATACATGTTTCCAGTTCCTGAACACCTTCCCATCACTGGCGGATTCAGTACTTAGTGTGGATGAAGTCGATTCCTCAGATGTCCCCACCAGCATGCCTGTGATGGTGAGGCCACCTATCAGTTTGTCACAGAATTGCAAAAAATACTGCTCACTAAGTTGAAAACTACATAGCTCAGACTATTGCTACAGAACTCTTTTTCGCCTTGTTATTGCGACTTTTGACTTAATCTGTTACAAAAAGATTTTGAGAGTTTTCTAAACCTTCAAATAATCAGTTATATATATTTATGAAAACGTTGGGCCCTTTGTCTTCCTCTGATTCCAAAAAAGAAGTCAAACCCAAACTGTTTAGAAATAGTCAACACTATCGCCTTATAATCTTTTACAATGTTTATCGCTGCAGTATATCTCCTATGTTTTAACCAAAAATAAAAATGTAATTGCAATTAGCCTCCAGGCATGAACTTGCAAATAAACTTTCATTTATTGAATATTAATCATTATTTTTGTTGGTCTATTGTGTTGGTTATTTTAGGACTATCGTGAGGTAGTGAGG
>NW_023365820.1:520043-586775 GCF_000003815.2 Branchiostoma floridae
AGATGCATTGAGTATCTGTTTGAAGTTACTTTTCTCTGACTCAAGAAAACGGGACTACTGTGAATATTTGACCAATATCTTGCCACTTCTGAAAGAAGACTAAGTAATTCAGTAAAAAATTCCAGTATGTCCAAGTTTTTTGTAGTTGAAGAACAATTTAACTTTTTCATAACATATATGCTGTCTGCTCAATATGGGAATGCATCCAGTAGCATTTTACAGAAACTTGATTACCTGGATTTCCCTTTTATTTTGAATCATGCAACATTTCTGGGTGAGCCTCACAACGGCTCAGCGATTTCGTTGATAAATGATTTATCAATCGACCAATTAACAGGTGGACCCGAGCTGCCCAGAGTTCAGCTCTAGGTTTGGATCTACGGAGCAGTCCGTAGAGGCGGAGTTCTCCACTCTAACTGTCGTCATGCACAAAGAGAGTTTCCTGGACCTCAAGGACTTCGCCAACAAGTTTCTTACCAGGTGCCTTATCTTTTCATCCTTTATGGAATCTTATTGTTGGCTTATTTTTCTAATATGATCTGTTTTGTTTGTTAAGCTTAGTGACTATGGCCTCACACTGGCCTTAGTGTCTGTGCATGTGAGGTGGGGGTAGCGGGGACCAACCCTATCTCCCATATTTCATGATACGGTACATGTTCTTACGCCTTTGCATACAACTTCACATTCTATCATTCCCAGCTTTATAATTGTTAGGGTTATAGGAGGTGTCCAAACGTGACTGTCTGTGTTCATTTTCTATGTGCATGTGAATTGCTTTTTGAAATTGGTTTGGGGAGTCAGGCTTTAATTATGTTTGCGGAAGCAGCAAACATATAGTTTTCCTGCAGATATTCTACCAAAACGCAGGAAAAGCTGGGGCTGTACCAAGCTCTCTACATTTCCAGCTTTTTGATTGGCCACATAAGGGCTTTTCTCGGGGATACGTCACATGTGAACCTATCAGCAAACGCTTGCTCAAACCGGGATCCAATGAAAACACAGATGACAAAGCCTTTGGCTGTGAAATACAGCTTTTCGATTGGCCGAAACTCTATGCTTGTCATCGAATAAACCAATGAACGCACAGGATTGAAACCGGCCGGGCCACCTTGAGCAACATAACGTTATAAGGTAAAATAAATCGGTGCAGAATCATGTCAAACCACGTAGCATGGTGGGGAGTGACACGGCCTCACACGCTGAAGGCCGCAGGATCGAGTCCCGCAGGGTCACTTTTTTTATTCCCCATTTTAGATATGTATCTTGTATTTACAACGTTTTCATCTTGCGAACAGGGCATCGTTCGTTTTACACGCCTGTTTCAATTTTTTTCTTGCACTCAAAAGACGTGCGGGGCGTTACGGTCGGTCGGACGGTCCGTGTGGGGATTTTTCCTTTCTTTTCCCTTCGCAAACATCCTGCATTTTTTTCAAAAATGTTGCCTTTCTAGTTTCTTTAAGATTTAACTTTTAATATCTATGAATAGAATATTCTGTGATTGTGCCTATTTCTGGATGAATCCACGCTTAGTACATGTAGCTGTTTATTTCAACAAAATGGATCCATGTTCTTTCAATTCCTTTTTTTTTGTCCCTGACATCCTAATATTGTTTCAGCCTGTCATCTGGGACAGAGGAGGATAGAAAGAAGGAGGACAAAACAAAGACAACAGAAGAAGATGAATTGAGCACGGAAAAGAAGACAGCAACTGTTAGGGAAGAAGAAAAAGAACCTGCTAAAGGTAAGTTGAAAAGTAAATAATTATCCATTATTACAAGGGACAGGGGTATTTAACTGCGAAGCGGTTAACTTGGTTTCTGAATCATCCTACTGTTACTTGTTTTGTTTGTTCATGGCAAACATGAAATATCTTTCTTCCAGAGGATTCATCAACAGTAGTGCTGCCTACAAATGTTGTGAGGATGACTGTAGCCGCTAGACTGGGCAACCTGGGCATCCTGCTGTGTGATAACTACCACACACTGGCACAGATCAACATCAAAGGTACTGCTGTAACAGTAACAGTAACTATTACATCTGGGTTAGCTAGACTGTTAGATCTAGGGTTAGTCAGACTGTTACTTAGATCTGGGTTAGCTAGACTGTTAGGTTGGGGTTAGCCAGACTTTTAGATCTAGGTTAACTAGACTGTACATGGATTATATTTACTCCCGTTAGGTCTTGGTTGGCTAGACTGTTAGATATTGGTTAGCTAGACTGTTATTCATTAGATCTGTGTTAGCTAGACTAGATATGGGTTACTAATAGATAGAATTTTAGATCTGGATTAACTAGACTGCAGAGACTACATTGTCTTATACTAAGTATGTTACATAAAATTTTTATATTTTTCAGGACTGGAATCCAACATCCTTCAAATGAGAAGAAAGACTATAGTCCGAGCAAGGTAAGGATGTTTGGGCTTTCAAGACTTTTACTTAAAAGTAAAAGTTAGGATAATCATAGTGACACATTTTCTATGTTCATGTAAATCAATGCAATATAAGAAAAAATCAAAGAAAGCTTTGAAAAATTCATATTTTCCAGACTGGAGGACCTTTTGGTGCAAGACAGTGCACAGAGCACTCTATATCCTAGGGTAAGTAATGTAATTGATTAACCTTTATTCAGCTAATAAGTAGTAATCTGGGACCAAATTAGTAAGAACTGAATAAGTAACTCATTTTTGTATTAGTTTTATACTACATGTACTTCCTGTTACAGATTATTGTGGTAGGTTTGTTGTAACGAGTTTATGGTTATGAAAGCCCTTTGTATAGCAGTAGTTCAAATCATTAATAAATCTTTAGCGTACACAGATATGTTTGGTTTTATTTACAGATCTTATGCATTGAGGATGAGGATGTATTTAGCATAAAGGTGAGTCCAGGTCTTGTTTTCTAAATCTTCATTAGCATGATTATTAGACAAATGTATATTTATGTACTAATTCAGTTCTATTGAATCAGCAAGATTCCATTACAATATGAGACTAGATGGTGAATTTTTAGTATGTTTGCATCTTTGAACTTTGTAGTCATTTAGCTACTTTGAAAAAGTGTATCATAATAACTTAACGATAAGATAGCATGTTGGTAACTCTTGTTCTTGGTCACCGTATTTATCACAAAGAGGACAACAGTGGTCGTTGAAAATTTTATCTGACGTGTGTAACCTTTGATTTGTGTTTGAAGAAAGTTTAGCATTGTAATTATGTATCTTTGACGATGAAAAATGTAATTTTGGGATGATTGCATCATTTCAGCTCTATAGAAGATATACTTAGTCTAGTAACCACATTCAAACCCAACTGATGATTTTACTTCATAGTTTGTAGCCTACGACCAGGCTGCTGAGGCTACCCCACCCATAGGTGCCCTGGACTATCACTGTAAACTCAGGCTAGGGAGGCTGCAGCTAGTCTATCTGCCCAAGTTTGTCACAAATGTCACGGTAAGTGGAACAAAGGCACTCCTTTGAATAATCTAGATTTAGATCTTTTTTTTATTTCTATTTTGTCAGGGCAGCTTCATTCTGTATGGAAGAGATCTGCAAATCAGTAACAGTATCAAAGAGCTCTGTTTCAAAAACAGCACTTGAAAGTAAGAGTGGACATTTGATAATTTAGATTGATATATGAGGTGCATTTGGTCAGTTGATTTACAATAATTATTATTATAGCAAAATTTAACTGCCATTGCATATAGTGACAGAACCAGTTAAGAGCAGTTTCAACTAAATAAGATACTTATACAACTTACAAGACAGACGTTTAGAAATTGAATCACAAAGTGAAAGTCTTGATAAATTTTACAGTATGTTGCCTAATTTTTGCAGGATTTCTTCAGTCCCTTCAGTGCACCAGCTGTTGCCACCCAGGCTGTCGACACGGCTCAAACACTCCTTCAGCAACAGGTAGGAGTGTGTTATCATCTCATCTGCAATATATAATTATCAATATCTTAAAGAGTTCCCAAAGAAAATCTTAACTCTGGACTCTTTGTTCTTCGACTAATATGTATAATTATGTCAACAGCTATTTATATCCTCAGGTAGAGTATTTGCTTTTTACTGGTGAACAACACCCAAATACATTTTTTGGTTAGCAATTGGTTCAAATTCTCCTCTCTAACATACCAGAGACAAATAGGCACAAAAATGTTAGACACATGTGCAGTCATTCTGTTCCACTAGTTATCCTGTTCCAATAATCACTTTTCCTGCTGTTACGTCTCATAGTAGCATATTTCACATTGTAGTGCCACATGTTTTCCATAGCTTTTTTACAGGTTTGTTAGTCAATTAATTTGGACTAACCATTGTTACTGAGCTGTCAAAGCTTGCTGACTGTACTGTTTTTTTGTCAGGCTCAATAATCTGCTGTATTTTGCAGAAAGGGATAGAGGTCATGAACTCAAAGAAATTCAGTGTTTGAAACTAATCATTAAAGTTCATCCATTGCCTACCTTGTTAAAATGGGAGCAAAGAAGATTGCTGGCTTCCATTTTGCTAGTGTCTGCCATACGTCATGCTGATAGTGTTTCATGCTTGCCTCCCATTCATGCCTTCTGTGATATCTGTGTGTACATTTCTGTACGACCTTGTGACGACCTCAGGCCGAGGAGATGGGCACGACCTTGGGGGTTGTCACACCCTCCGTCGACGACACCGTAAGACAAACAGAACACTTTTCACAGATTTGGGTGATGGTTTGCTGGTGATCGGTCCTGAATTCTGAATCTTTTTTCATCACTTTTGCGCAAAATTGCACAAACGTTTTTTTTTTTTTTTTAATTAGTAGTAAGCATTTTCAAAACTACTTGAATACATAAAAATGATTTCTAAAGCTCAATTTGAATGTTAAAGGAAAATGATTTTTAGAGCTTAATATGAATGCTAAAGGATGTGGTAAATGCAAACAAGTATCAATGCATGAACAATGAAATCATTGGCTTGACAAAGGGTTCCGTGAAAATTCAAAGTTGATACTGTTGCCCAAATCCCCTCAGCAGACTCCACTTGCAATGCTTTGTGGTGCAATTTATCACAAATCACATTTTACCAATATTATATGCAGTGATTCAAAATTCATGCATGAGTGTTTCCAAATTGAATGTGACAATTAAACATACCAGATGAAACATTTTCCTTGATTTTCAAACGTATCAACTTTCACAGGACTTATCTTTTTCCAGAACGGAAAATAATCGTAATGATGCTTGATATGAATTGATACGAAATTTGCTTCAAGAATTCGAATTCTAGTCAGAGCCTTTGCCACTAAAAATGAGTTAAGTGAAAGACCTAACTGAAAATTTTATGTTCTCAAAACCATACACAATTAATTTGTCCCTAAAGGTCAAAGATGTTGAGGATAGGGGTCATCGCGTGGGTCTCCACATTGACATCCAGGCTCCCGTGGTCATCCTACCGGAAACGTCCACCTCTCCGGATGCCTTGCTGGCCCGGCTGGGTGACCTCAGCATCAGGAACAGCTTTGTTCTGGAAGAGAAAGTGCCTGTGGACAAAATCATCGTCAACCTGAGCTCCATGCAGGTGTCAAGGTAGGTACATATAGCTCTGTCCTTGGTGCTGAAAACATGACCAATACAGAATTGAGTAACCCAACGGTTATCTTGTCTTTAGAAATCAAAGAATAGGTAATTGGGTCTTCGAACATTCGAATCTGTACTGCATCAAAGACGTCATAACGAGCTCCATGCAGGTTTCAAGGTAGGTAGTCCTGACCTTGGTGCTGAAAACATAAGAGTTAGGTTCATTGGATATAAACCAATCTTTTCTTTGTGTTACAGGCCTATAAACACACGTAATGTTGTTTCAGGGAGTCAAGAACACTACCAAAAATGATTTGTTCTTATTTTGCTTACCCCATGGACAATTCTTATATGAAGAAAAAATATTCTTGCAGGAAGAAAATTGAGAATAAAATTCAAGCAAAACGAGAAACCAAAATTTTCTTTAAAGACATTTAAGCAAAATCTTCTTATTTTTTCTTATAATGCAAGAAAAAAATTCTACAAATTCTTGTTTTTTTCTAACCAGATTCAACTCTTGAGAAATACAAGAATTTGTTTTCTTCCTGGAAGATAAATTTTCTGTGAGGGAGCAAAACAAGATAAACAAGAAAAAGCATTTTAAGAAATACAAGAAAACAAATCTCAAATTTTCTCAAAAACTTGACAAGCAAAAATTTGCTTGCCCCATGGACAAGCACATTTTTCTAAGATTTCTTGGGGACAGAATAATTTTCTTCCTAGAAGAAAAATTTTCTGTGAAGAAGCAAAGCAAGATAAGCAAGAAAAAGCATTTTTGGTAGTGAAGTTACTCAACCTTCTCCCTTTTGCCTTATTCTGTAACCAATAGAAAATTTAGTGAGCAAAAGGTTATCTTGTCTTTGGAAATAATAAAAAACTTAAAGTTTTGCAATATATCAAGCTATACTATACATTCAGTCAATGACAGACTCAATACAAACATTATTGAAGCTATTGTAACAGTCTGAGATTAAGTTTTGTAAACAATCAGATATTTCAACCATGCAGTATCTGCTGTATATAATGAGTTACCACATCAAAGACTGAGACTGCCTGAAACATCTGACCATTGAAACTTCTTATACCCTATTGGTAAGGTTTTGCTCTTGGGAAAGGCACGTAACACTTTTTTTACTTCACTCATGTGTAAATGAGTACTACCTCATGAGTGGATCAAAACTTACAGTCTGGTCTCTGGGTTGACATCTTGAAAAGGTGATAGTCACCTTTTGTCCAACCTTCCAGAAATGTTGTGAAACTATATAGATGAACAAATTTTTGGACTATCAATTCCCTCATAAACTTGATGTCAAAATCTTTTATTGGCATTCTGTTGTTTAACTTTTAGAGCCAAATTTGGAGACCAGCAGGCTCTGAGTGCTCAGCGACTACTACTGGAGCCAGTTGGTCTCCATGTGGAGGTCTGCAGACTACTACGGGTGGGGAACAATGGTCTGCCTCAGATCAGCATTTCAGGAAAACTGGAGAACTTCAAGGTACTGAATACAGCATGCTTGGTCATTATAAGTCACTAACATTGCATACTCCACAATCACATTCAAAAGGCTTCTTTCTGTATCAATCATTGTACTTTCCAAGTATAGTTATCCCAGCCTGTCTAGCATATCTATTATTAGAGTGATATAGTACTTGGAAGATGGAATAACTAATTTTGTAAGAACGTGGCAATTTTATTTATTGTGCAGCATAAAATATTGAGTCTCTTTGTAGATCACCTTTATTTGGTGATATGGTAATCAATCATAATCTTTCTTTAGGCCATTTGTTGGTGCGCTTTAAAATGTTGTGGTTTGGTAATCAATGACATTGCTTTTTGAGGACTTCTATCAGTCACCTTTACAAGTTAATAACTTGGTTGTCATTAACATTGTTTCCTTATGTCACAGATACACCTTGGTCAACCTGATCTGAAAACAATCTTTGCTATATTGTCAGGAGAGGAAGACAATGAAGGTAGCAACCCTATTTAAATAACAGACTGAGCTATGCCATGACTTTTCTATGACATTGAAACTAACTGTTTAGCACATATCATACCAGAGCATTGTTGTTCTGTATCTAGTCAGTATAACTGCCCTTTGGTGTAACACACCATCTTTGCAGGCATGTGGTGTGGAATCAGCTGGTTCTATTACATTAAACAACCTGTCACATCTAACCTTTGCACATTTGTCTGCATTTTATCTGCAAGTATTGGTGGTGTATCAGGTACAATTGTATCCTGCAGTCTTTAAAGGGTCCATTTGAACATCAATTGATTTTCAAAAACTTTTAGATTGAACATTTTCCAATAACTTCCTCCGACTACCTGTTCTACACCACATGTTGTAAAATCTGACACATTCTGTCATGAAATCTTTAAAAAATCTATTTCAAATATATGAAAGAAAACTCTTAGACTAGATGTTTACTATGTTTTACTGAATGGCATTGTATATTCTTTACAGGCATTGTTGAAGTGGATACTACTGAGCAGCAGTCGGAAGAAGGGGACAATGAAGGTAACAATGATAACCCACAGCAGTCAGGCACTCAAGACGTTCCACAAGAGACAGCCCAAAGTCCCATCATCAGGACCAAGCTGACCTTGAACTTTGACATGGATGGTATGGACCTCATTCTGTACAAGCCCAGCAACACGGAATCCATCTTCTACTCTTTGGACCAAGACGGCTTCTCGCATTTCCAACTCCACGGGATTTCAGCGGACGTCGAGACTAGGGACGACAACACGATAGAAGCGAGTTTCTTCCTCCAGATGGTCATGCTTGACGACATCAGACCTAAGTCACCTCTTGCTGTTAGAAAGATGATCTACCATTACAACAAGCAAGGCACGTCCAACGACACCATTGAGGAAACGCAGTCGGGAAATGACAACACGGAAGATAAGGAAAATGGGAACGTACCGCCAGTCGTGCTGACAACGTTGGATGTTGTGGACGCTGCGTCAGCTCTGAAGTTGCACAAACCGCTCGTAAAGATGACATACAAACAGGATAAAGATAGACAGGATGTTGATATTACTTTGGAGGGACTCCGAATCAACTTGTGCATACCCTACCTGCTTGCTGTGGCAGAGTTCTTTGCAGCGGGAAACACCAGTCAAGACGACAGCAAAGAAAGGTAAACATCTTAGAATGATATGAACATTGATAACACACCCACTTGAGACAGAATAGACTTTCTTTGTTTCATATTAAGATTTTTTGCAAGAAATCATTCTGTTTCAATTATTTGCTGCTTTTCAGCTAACTTGTCACATCATTTGTAAATAGTTGCCACGTCATTCTGTTACTACATTATCATTATGGATTTTTCTCTTTAATGTGGCCATGCAATTTACATCCATTTTCAAAAGCTTGTTGCAAAATAAAAGACTGATGTAACATAATCATTCTGTGATAAAGAAATGTCAATATATAGATTCGTCATGTAGTAGCAAAGATATTGTAATACCCTACATCCAGAATTTAAAACTTATTCAGTACACTACCTTGTTTTGTGCCAATTTTACAGAAGCAACCCAGAAGAAGGTAGAAGTGAACCGTCCCCTCCTTCAGCTTCTCCCCCTCCCACCCCCACAACCCAGAATGCAGAACCAGGGAGAACATTCAAGGCGGTCGGACGGCTCTCCAAACCAGAGATCGTCCTTTTTGCCTACCCATCCAGCAAGGAGAGCCGAATCCTTGTACTCAGAACTGAGATTGACTTCAGCTACGAGAGGAACTCTCTTACGGACAGCTTCAGCGCAGAAGTAAACCACCTCGAGGTCTTTTCCTCTCTGTACTCCACTGTCATTCTTCCTGAAGGGAGCTGTAGCGTACTCAGGCCTTGCAACATCAAGTTCGAACGGACGGTTACCTCGCCCGATAAAGCAGAGAGGCTGTCCGCGGAAGTCGGGGACATCAACGTACACATCTCGCCAACGGTACTCCACATCGTCATGGCGGTACTACGCTCGTGGAACGCCGGTCAAGTCTTGGCCGAGTCAGATGAACCAATGAAGAAAGAACCGCTGACTGATCTATGGAGCCCCAAGGCCGTTTTGCCAAGCAAGTTCAGGAAAAAGAGGAAAACAGAAATTGGACATGGCGGCACTACAGTGATGAACAAGACACCTCCCCAGAAGTTTGTGATTGACATGGACAGTATTTTGTTTGTGTTGGAGTTGGAGGTCGGCGAAACGTACATGCCGTCGCTGTGCGTAAAGAGTGGGGTTGAAGCTGTGATGTGCGACTGGTCTTCACAGGTGGGTGCTGAAAATGATTTGATTTACTCGCAATAATGTTGTGAGTATATATATATGCACTTCAGTTCTTTAAACACTAAATAATAATGCTTGCTTTTCACTACTCTGCTGATCATACCAGATGAATTGATTCTAACATAAGTAAATAGTTTTTTTTACATGGAGACAATGGGTTCTAGTTCTAATTATGGTTTTATAGCAGGGTTCGAGCCAGCGTCCGTCCTCTGACAGAATTTTGATGCCGGGGATGGATTTTGCTCTTGTCAGCATGTAAAGATATTAATTGAACCAAGCTGATTCTACCAGTAAAATTTGGCCCTCCTTGGGGTAACCTATATTTGTTGTTTTTAAAAACAGTATTTAGTTACGAAGTCCACAGGTGGCGGATTAAAACTGCCTGTAAGTACCATCCGTTGCCTTAATACCCCAAAATACCCGATTTTTGAAAATGACAAATTTATAGGTTATCCCGCAGATAAAGCCAAATTAGTGTTAGATACTAATACAGAATTTGGCTTCCTATAAGTAACGGTATGTTCCCCTCGTCAGATGCGGATGAAGGCAGATGTCCACCTGGAGGCAACATTCCACAACGAGAAGCTTGGCGTGTGGGAACCACTGATAGAGCCTGTCATGGAGAAAAATGGGGCATACAGGCCGTGGGATATCTGTTTCAAGGTCTGGGAAAGCTTTATTTGTCTTCTTGTTTGGAAACCAAATCACCTATAACAACAATTTGAAAGTATTGTTTTGCGCTTGACTTTTTTATGTTAAAATGAGGTAAATACATTTAGTTTGTAGCTGTCAGTTGTTGAAAATGGTACATACAGGCCATGGAATATCTGTTTCAAGGTCTGGGAATGCATTTTTTTATTCTTCCTTTACAAATGTATCTTCATCATATGGCAAATACAAGTTTAGCAAAAACTGAATTTGCATGATTTTGTATGCGAGTAAAAAGCCTGAGTCAGCTTACAGATGTGCCCTGTGTGGCAGAGACTGTCATTGTTGTATAGGACTGTTTAGCTATATAGTCAAAGCTATAGTGCTAATATCAATAAGAATTTTACGATGGCCAATATTGACCAAAGGAGGCCACATGAAACTTTCATTGAATGAATGAAGACCTATATTGCACATTTTTGCCCCACTGGGCTAAGTACAGGTCACACGGTAAGAATCACATATATGTAACAATGGAAACAACCATACACATCTATATTTTTTTATGCAGATGTGCGTCTAATCTATTCTATGACATTCGACTTCCTCTCGCTTCTTGGTAATTGCATAAATGTAGCTAGCTGTATGGTTGGTTAGAGTTGGTTTATCAAAAGCTGTCAGGAATATAATTTCTTCAAGTAGATGCGATCTTTATTCTGTTTTCTAGATGTTGAATGCCCCAAGTAGGCATCTGTGCCCGACAATGTACGACTGTGAAGACTTTGGAAACATGAAGCCTGTTGACACGGTCGTGAGGACGGCCATGTACAGAGACGACAGTGACGAGTCTGAGACGAGTCCTGATGACACTGACAGCTTTGGAGACCGTGCAAGTTTGCTGGCAAGACGGCAGGGAAGTTTTCACAGAGGTGAGGTAGACTGTTTCATAATGTAACTTTGGAGAGGATGCAAGCCTAGGACAGATAACCTAAATTCTAAGGCTTTCAACAAGGATTGCAAGATCATTATGATAAATTAAAAAAAAAATCAAATCTGTTTTAAGCAGCTCCACCTTCTTTCCCCCAACAACAACAACAGTCTACATGTACATGTGTATGTCATTGAATGTTAGATGATATTATTCAGGTAACAAGAAATGTTAAAGTTTCTCAAACAACTGGATACTCTTTGTAACAATCACAAATTTTACACAGCATTCACTATCCTTCAAGTCGGTGACTATCATTTGTTAGTGGCAAATAATAGCAGATGCTTTCTGAAACATGATGGTTAAACACGATGGTTACGTAACAGTTACTCTTACATCACTGACGATGTTAAGCCATGGTCCACTTTTGATTGCACATGAAAAGAGCAATGATCCTGTTAAAAACTGAATGTATCATCTGTCTTCCCTGACATGACCATTGGAAGAATCTTCAATGAACTAAAACTTGATGGAAATTAATTTTTTCTCTCTTTCTTTTTCCCCTTATGATTTTGTTCCGGTTGTTAAACGAATCACTCCACAGATCAAGTTGACAGCGGGAGGGGAGTGGCCAAACCTGTCAAACACGTTACCATGGAGACTGGCCCCGCCCACAAGCCAGATGCAGACAGAGGGGAAGACGATGAAGAGGAGGGATTCTGGGATACGATAGAAAACGCGCTGCTGTTCTCCAGCAGCTCCGAGTCTGAGGGCGAAGAGGATGATGGGAAGGCACTTTTACCAAAGTGAGCTTTTGGGTATTAATAGTCTAAGTTGCATTCTTAAAATGTTGTTTGTTAATTAATCAAATCACCAATACATTTAAAATAATACATGCTTTTGAGTTGCATATTGCTGTTCCTTAATTAATCAAGTCAATAGATTTACCAGGACGTCTTCACTCTCTACATTGTAAGCCAATGTGCTTGGAGAAGAGAAGCCCAATGTACACTGTGTGTATTTTGTTGCATAATCTAAAAGTTTTGGATATCATCAAGTTTTGTTTCAGTTTTCTTTAGTCCATACCATAAATGTTGAGATTTCACAATGGTTTGATATTCTAAGTTGTGAACTTAAAAAATATCATTCATATTTAATAACTCTCTATGATAAGACAAATTCTTGTTCAAATTGACTCATTCATCGTTTTGTTGACTGTACGTATGATTTCAGATTTGCCCCGCCAGTTTCTGACTCTGACTCTGGAGAGGAGGCAGACAATGAGTCAGTAACGAGCAAATCCATTGACGAAGGTAAGATCACATACAATGTACATCTGTACCTAGAATTTTCTACCAGTATTTGTACCTGTACCTGATGACAGAGGTTTACAGTTAAGTTACACATCCCTACTACTGTGAACCCATACATTTTATGACCCACCCCCACAGTTGATGCCCCCATACGAGATGAGGAAGAGGAAAAGATGGCGACGTACCTCGTGCTGGACTCTGCTGACCTCCTGCAGATCACACTCACTCCTGAAGCTATTGGTGCCATCAAGGACATTGCAGAGGTACATGGAACTCAGGAGTGTGTGAGACCTGTCCAGTATTTTACATTCGTGAGAGATCTACATGCTATATTGAGGTCCTCATATTTTTGTTACCTACAAAAGGTAAAGAAAATTATGACCTTCTACACGTATGACAGATCTTAGACTTTATAATAGATCCTCCAGCGCTATAGTGTATTGGTCAGCAAATAGTATTCCCACAGAGTTTTTGTACCTGAACAAGATGAGCCAAAAAGCAGTAACTCAAGCTACTAAATATGATTTTGGAAATGGAAAGACATTTCAACAACATCCGTTGTTTTTTGTCTTTGACGCTGGAGAAATCTTGTTGGAGAGAGCTTATATATATATAATCCTATCTGTGAATTGATATGCAAAAGAGGTGTGTTGTAGGTGATGGAAAATGGTGGATTAGGATCGGAGCTGTTAGCACTGAGTTTGAATTTTTTTTGTATCTTTCTTTGTTCCGTTCTTTGTATATGACAATTATTTTTCCCTGACAGGCCTTCTCAGCTGGACCGTCCAAGCCGTTCAAAACTGGGAAACCAGAGTTCCCCTCTGTGGAGATAGAGAACAAGCTTGGGTTCCACCTGACTGTTCATGTCCACCCTGATCTGCAGGTATACATGGATGTTGCAAATCTTAGTTTGCCACATAAAACATGTTTTGACCTGGATAGAAGATCTGCTATTGAAACAATCATTGACAATGTGCACTTTTAGAGATTGGTCAATGTTAGCTGGTCCAAAAGCCCTGTCCAATATGATTCTTTGCAAGTAAAAATATGCAAAGAGTCTTTGGCGACTTTTGAATCCAGCGATTAACAAATGCCTGGTGAGTATGGCAATAATATTGTGTGAACCTGGGACTTCAAAAAAAGGAAATGCAGACATAAGAAAAGAGAAATCTATCTTGTTGTTGGTATGTTGTTGTTTTTTCATGATATCTGGCACCTTAGTTTCCATCACAGGAATAATTATTCATTGATTATCAAAATACATCCTAAATTTTGTACCAGTGACACTGTTATTGGATTGGCATATTGAATATAGCTTACTTCAAGTGCTGTAAAATTTAATCTTCTTTGAAAAATGATTTTTTTACAAGATGGGAAGCTCGATTATAAGTTTTAAGTTTGTTGTTGTATTTTATTACCAGATAGAGGAGGTGAAAAGTGAGACCATTACCATCCTTCATGAGGAGAGAACAATAGAGGAAGGAGAAGAGGAGGGAGACACTGTAGACTGCTTTAAGAACCCATTTAAGTCTAGGTGAGTGAAAACATAAACCCTGAACATTCTTCCAGACACTCCTTTAAGTCTATATGGAATATGAAGGAAAACTCAAACAATATTTGCATAATGTATTCAGTACTATGTTTAAAGACATTTACATGTACATGTACGCCTTTCGACTAGAGGCATTGACCAATGAAAAAGCATTTGACAGATTGCGCTAATGAATTTGAAATACAAACTAAGAAGTTCAACAAATTTCTTTAAGTTTTGTTTGTCTATTTTGATATTTCAAGATGTTAGAGTATGATGATCATACTTTAACATCTTGAAATATATTTCTACTGATGAACCCAAGGCGTATCAGTAAACTAATCTTGATGGTTGCTCTGGTGGAATATTTGAATGCAAAGGAGACTGAAATAAGAACTGATCATGATATGTCTAATACATTTCACAGTTCACATGTATACACATTGTATACACGTGCCGGTATACTACAATTTTAGGTACATGGTAGAGTACATGTAATGTCAGGCAGTATGCCTTGCATCATCAGATTTGTGCTAATTTTCATATTGTTAGGATTTTGTACGATCATGTAGTGATATAGTCTTTGGGATAAATTTTGCTTTAGGCCACACCAATTTAATTTCTTGGTTCACGGATTTTTTCATAAAAAATATGGAGCGAGAGGGCGAAATAAAAATAAAAATAAAAATTGTAAAATGGTTGGGGTAAAGGTAACGGCTAATCCAAAACATAAAGAAAAAAGTTTTCAACTTGAAAATTCAAGTACAAAAACACTATTATTGTACAGTAACAGCACCTGTACCCATTCTTTAAGGAGCTTATATATAAAGGCCAATTTGCTACACCAGAAAGTTGCTGAATGGTTTCATTAATGGTGAAAATTTGCTGAGTGGTAATTTTTATTTCAATTTTTTTTTCCAAAAAATAGGAGCGAGCGAATCCGTGAACCAAGAAATTAAATTGGTGTGGCCTTATCATAGTTTACACAACAGTCACATACCTGATACGTATAGTTGCCCATTTCATACAAGTTGATCCATACAATCCATAGGTTGTTGTAGTTAAAGTGAAAACAAGATATAAAGTGTATTGTGAGATACATGTATTTCTGCTGCACAAATCAAGTCTTTTATTCCACAATTATGTTTTCATTATTATTTTGTATTACTCAGCATTGTGCCTTAGTTTTGAAAAAACAGTTAGCTGTTTGTTTGTTTTATTTGTTTTGCTGATTGCATGTTTCATAACGTTCCTTGTTACCAGCGACCCCCCACAAGCCATGCCTCCTGATCCCACTATGGAAGCCCTAGGTTTTCCAGCAACCCCTGGTGATAGTCAGCTGCTGCCATTTGGCCCTCCCCAACCACATGTATTGTAAGCATGGAATGTAGTTCTTCAGGACTTGTACAACCAGGAAAATTTTTATAATAATAATAATTTTATTCAGAATTGCCTTGCTTTCTGTTAGTACATTTGAGGAATTTTAAGAAAATTTATTGAAATTTGATTTGTTTTGGTTACTTGGTAAACAAGAATTTCATTCAGCACACAAAAAGTCACACCTCTTTGAAAACTTAGTACTACATCATTGGATTAGTCCAATAATGATTTCTACCAACACAGATAAACTTCCAAGTTAGTACTACGGTGTGGCTTTTCTCCGAGGTTGACATTGGAGCTCTTTAAGCAGTCATGTTAAAATACCTTTACTTACGGAAGCAAACTTTCAAATTTGACAAAAATATACCAAAAAGCCTTTGAATTTCTCTGTTCAGGTCTAAATTCAAAGAAACCGGTTGTACAAGCCCTGGAATTTGTGTGGAAACAGTGCCGTGGTGGTTTGGTTTGAACGCTTTCACTTCCCCTCAATGTTCATCCACTTCAGCTCCTCTCCATAGTTTTAGACATGCCTACTAACATTGCAAGCCATAGTGAAGCCACAGTGCACTAGAGAATTGAATTATGCTTTACCCCCATTTTACCACTATCATGCCATATGCCTACCGGGGTATAAAAACTATGGTAGCACACAGTTTCCTTGGTGCACTGTTCATCAACTCTCTCAGCACTTTGCCAACTTGCTGTTTTGTACTGGTTGTTGTATATAATTTCTACATGTGTAGCACTATTATATATAATTACTGTAGTTTTTGCATTTTCTTATCATATCTAATATCTGGTGTAAGGCATTACCATGAAACAAATATTTGTAACCATTACTTTAATGATAACCATGTACAATTGGCATGTTCATTATGGTCACAGCATAAAAATATACCTCAGAAGTTTTTAATTCTACCGCTGCATCATTCCCATTCTGTTTTTAGATCATATACTTGTATTTAAAATGCATTTATCAATATGTAATGGGAAAAACAGTGTGCGGATTCACAATTTTTCACTTCGAAATATAGTATTTGTGAAAAAAATTTACATTCATTTTGAGAGAATCATGATTATCATTTTTTTTTTTTGCAATTCCTTACTAGCTGGGTTCATAGACAAAAACAATTTGAGTCGTGTACAATCTGATTCTCATAACTAAAGGAAAGCCTTGTGAGGCCTTTGTCAATGCAGTTAAACTAGTACATATACCTACTAATAGTATAACTGAAAAGAAAACAGCTTCCAAAAGGAACTTCACCTAACAGAATGCATGTTCTAACTTGTATACTTTTTTTACAGAAAACCAAGCCACAGTAGCAGCAAACTAGCCTCAGCCTTTGCCAATGTTGGAAACTTGGCCCTCCTGTCGGGTGCCTTTGTCTACAATGTGGGTCTTCAGAAGAACCAGCCGGTGAAGACTAAGGACCACATCAAACTTGAGGTTAGTCTTTCAACCATACCTGTTCAATCTTCTTCTTCTTGTTGAAGGAGTAACGGATCCGGTAACCAACTCGGCACTCTTTCCTCAAACATATCTGATAAAGCCAGTTCATTGCACGATCATGTGCATGATATCAGTAAGACCTTTTATATTTACGAGGGGCGTGCAATAAGTAATGGTCCTGACCCACTTCCAGTTGTCTGATCTAAATGAAATTTTGTATGTGTAATAATTCATATCTCTATGGGTTATGTTGCAAAAGACAGCTCTGAACTAATTGTGGTTTCTGATTTACTGGTGTTTGAACTTAGTCAGGTGCAAAATGGACCAGGTGTGAAATGGAACCAGTTGAGTGTCGCGCAGTGATCCGGTTTTTGTATTTGAAAGGACGCACACCAAAGAAGACTTTTGATGAAATAAATGAAACTTTTTTTTTTGATTTTATTTTATTTTGCACTTTAAAAACAATCATAAATACAGCAAATTAAAGAAAACAACAGAACGTGCAAGGGGAGAGAAAAAGCCGTGTGGCTTATACAACCTCTACCCCCTTCAAACTTTACAAATCATAATGCTATTAAATGAATATGAAGACCATACATCAAACCATAATAAATCAAATAAATCAAATGAAACCCAGTGATCATCATGACGCAACAAATGATCTAGCTAAAAAAACTGAAGCAGACAAAACTGAACATGATCTACAGATCATAAAGAAATAAGTCAAAATCATTAACTTATGGTGATGATGCCCCATCATATGACCTTGTAAAACGCTGGCATCCTGAATTCAAACGTGGCTGGAAGTCTGTGGAAACAGCTCCCAGACCTGGTCGTCCCTCTTGTGCCATTGATGAGGCATCAGTTGGAGGACCAACCTGGGGTGTCCTACAAAATCGGTGTCCAGAGCTGCATCAAACGATGGGAGAAATGCATAACTCTGGGTGATTCCTATGAAGAGAAAGACTAATAACTGTGCCAAGTTTCATTAATCTCCTGCTATGGGAAATGGGTCAGGACCATTACTAATTGCACGCCCCTCGTATTGCATATTTTCATATTTCTCTGAAATGAAAGCCATTTGAATCCATTTTTATTCTGTTGGCTATTGTGCAAAGAAGTCAAACCTTTACTCACAATCATAGTTTCATTTAGCTTCTTGGCAGTAAGAGGGGAAAAGGAGGTTTTTGAGGTTGCTTCAAGTTGTTGGTGGAAACAATTCGAGTACAGTTATTCATTCAAAGGAAACACATTTGTGACATCAATAATTAACACAAGCAAAAGTTTTCAGACTTTACAGTACCTGGATGACCCATTCCATTTTTTGTTTGCTGTAGGTTCCAGGTTTCGACCCTCTGCAGATTTCCTGTAGACGAGCAGGATCCTTCATTCACCAGCTGACTCCCAGCAAGGTAGGACTGACAAACAAATAAACAAACAAATAAAAAAGACAAACAACTCGGGATCTGGGGGTGTATTTATATTTAATCTTAAAATGTACTTTAAATTCTTTCATCTTTGGCTTTTATTATCTGAAAAACCCTCTACTAGTTAAAGGGAATGGCATTGTTTTTCATGAAATCTCATCGATCTGTGTTGGTAGTAATCATAGTACAATGCTAAACTTTCTTCAAACAAAGGTATAACGTTACACAGATCAAATGTTCAACTACTGTTATATTCTTCAGGATCAATACTAGTAACCAATTACTTCAAAACGTAAACTGGCGAGGATTACAGACAAATGATCTTGCAAATACTTTCACGTCAGCAATTAGTCAGACTGGCAAGGAAGTTAACAATGCCTCTGTTTAGTGATTGCAGTAGTGCCCTAGCTGATGTTGTTTTGTTATGATTTTTGCTTAGGAGAATCCTATTTGTTAATGCTAGCCTTTAGGTAAAGTACAATGTACTAGGTACATGCCCAATGTTTACACTGTTTATCCCATACATGTACAGAAGAAGGCCTACAGTGTTGTCTGTGATGTGGAGATCAACCATGGAAGGAGGAGAATCACTCTCAGGTCACCACTACAGGTATGGTTTAAACCCCATCACTACTAACCACTGCTGTAACCAATTAGAATTCAGGGCTCGAAATTCGTTTGGGGGATTAGGTGCACTGGTGCACCCAGCTTAAAAAATTGGGTGCACCAAAAAAATTTTGGGTTCACCACTTAAATTTAAGTAATAACCTAATAATAAAACTCAGTTACAAGCTATCAAATTCTTAAACAAGTACCAAGACAGATATTTTTATCATTTTTCTAAAACTCAGATCTCAAGAATCCAATACTTTTATACTTTGATATCTTTACATTACATAAACCTAAGAAAATATTTGGGTGCACCCTGTGCATCCACAGAAAATAATTGGGTGCATAGCTCCACTTTTGGGTGCACCTGGGTGCACATGCACCCAGTATTTCAAGCCCTGGAATTTGTCATAAATGTATGTAAGTCCTTAGCAGAGAAAAGTTTATTAAGCATTCTGACTAGTTATGTTCAGTCTGCCTTTTTATTATATTTATCTTCACAGAAGGAAAGCAATTATTAATCTTCTAAAATTCTTCCGCATTGTCTTTACTATTCTCCAAATAAGTAAGGTTAATAACCTGGACTAGACAGCTACCGCTATGTTATCTGGAGATGTAGCAGACGCTCTGTGGTTTTTCATTACATAGTCTAGCAAGTGGTAGGACAGAGCTAGAAGGGCAGGTCACAAAATATGACAAGATTAGTCTGTATAAGAATAAACAGAGGAGTGTGTTACGTGAGAGACCATGAGAGAGTAAACAGTGTGTTTTTCAAATGTTACCTTCCTTGTTTTGTTAAGGTTGCTAAATGTCATACTTTCCTTTTCCGTTTCTTGACATGTCTTTCTTCTTGTCTATTCTAGGTCAGCAACCAGCTTCCGGTATCCATGGTGATGACCTGTGACCTGTCCCTCCTCCCTGATGCAGAGGATGGTTGCTATGAGACTGATGACAACAAACGAGCCCTGCTTGGTTCTGTTACACCTGGCCAGACTTGTCCGGTACCCCTGTTTGCTGCTTACCAAGCTGCACTGGAAATCAGTCCCGAAGGAACAGAGTAAGGCAGCATATTGTTTTTGATTGATTGTTTGTTTTGCATGACCAATAAATCATCTATCTATATAAGACACCAGTTTTGTATGGTAAGACAAGACAAGCTGTATAAGACCAGTTACTGCAGAAAGGACCCTTTTCCTCCATATGATCTTTAAGGCACCTCCGGCTTAATGTCCGAATGAAAGTCATCAATTTCAACATAAGTCAAATGAGAGAATAGGTGTTAAGTGCATTGCTGTGGCCTGTTAGAAATTATTTGAACCCCAAACCATTAGGTTCTAAGCCCCAGCAAACCTAACTAGAGGATGACATTGCTATTATTGTATTTACAGTAGGTAATGCAAGTGGAAACCAATTTTCACCTCATGCTCGTCAGGCAATTCATAACTAGGAAACGAAAAGGAAGAACCTAATACATGATCACTATGATGAAGAGTAATTTTTAGATTAAAAGAGGTTTTTGTTTCCTTTTTGTTATTATTCATACAACCATCTCTTTCCTTGGTGCTGAAAATGAAAGAGTTCTGTCTAAAGAATCTTATCCAAATAACCAGCTATAAACATTGGATTTGAGATTGATATCCTCATCACACGCTCACAAAATATTGTCTAGCACATGCAAATATTCACACTTACAATTGCTAGTGTTGAATATTTGAATCTACCTACAGCATAAGTTGATATTGACCATAGTCACTTTTCATGGTGCTGAAAAAGCAGTGCTTGTTAGCTGGTGATATAGCTAGTTTCTAACTTTACCAAAGCACTTTAAGCCTCATACTTTTTTTTTAATCTCCAAGATAAAAGGAGGCTGTTTTGGTCTGTTTGTCTTGGTGTGTGTTCAGAATTGTTATTGCTGGCCTGGCTCCAAATTTTTTCCCAGGCTGAGTTGTGTTTGGAGACTGGAAGGATTCTTAAAATTTGTTTGACTGATAGGACATGAAGAGTGGCCCATGGCCAGAAAGTCAGGAGCCCAATCATGTATAGCCTGGAGTCCAGCCTTGTTTGCTTTGTCCTGCTCCCAAAGTACTTGAGTAGCGACCTTCGGGAGCGGAACAAAGTGAACCAGGCTGAACTCCAGGCTTATCATGTGCCCTGGGGTGTATGGGATGTACATGGTTGTTTTATATTTTGTAGAGAAATTTACAAAAACTGACATCTTTGATTTCTTGTTTTCTAGGCATGTTGCTGCTGAGGAGTCTTTGAATTGGCAGGATGTAGCCAGTAAGAAGGCAGTACAGACTATCGCATGTCAACCAGAGGAGTCGGGGGCAGCCATGTTTTTCTACAATGTAACATGGGAAGCCTCTCCCATAAGAAGGGTGGCTCAGAGGAACATGAGCAGTTCTCCATATGGTACCCTGTGTCTCTATTCACCAGTGGTGCTTCACAACTATCTTCCATATGAGGCAAGTATTATTTGTAAAATTGAAGGGGCTGTTTGGTTGAGGGGGCTGTTAACTGTGTAATATTTTGGTGCTATATTTTTGTGGTTCAGAGCCTTTTTCATTTTTCTTCTCCTGTAGTAGTGTGTTCCTTGAAATCCCCTCATTCATTTAATGCTGAAAATCAATTTTGGACATACCATTTTGGGTTTAGACAAATCTGGCATAATAATGATCCAGATAAAGACGATGACACAATGACAATGATGATGATGATGGTAATGGCAATTATGATAATGATGGTGTTGATACTGATGACCAAAATGATGATGATTATGCCAACAATGATGATGACAACAACGATGATGACCATGATAATGATGGCAATGATGATAATTGTTGTAATGATGATGATGATGATGATGATGACAATGATGACCATGTAGAATGTCTAAAAAATTTGTGTATCCCCACAGGTTAATTACACAATAGGGGACCGTCCAGAAGTGACCCTGTCTGCCGGGGTCAGTGTCCCCTCCTGTAGTCTGGACATGGAGAAGAACCACAAAGTGGATGTCCACCTGAGGGGCTACCAGGGGCTGGACTGGTCAGGGACCTTCTACATCTCTCTGGACATGGACGAATATGAGATGGTAAGAAACTGCAATGGATGAATTGATGCATGATCAGAGTGGGTGACTGAGCAACTGGCCAAACAATTATTTAGTGAGTGAATCAGGGCTCTAGCCAGCGTCCGTTTTTCCGTCAATCTTCGTGTGACGGAACAATTTTAAAACTAATCCGTCAACTTTGACGAACAAAAATCTGATAATAGCTTCTTGGTGGATGCTACAGGCTGCTTGGGGACGATGTCCACGGTCGTAAAAGCCACACACTGTTTGTTTTGCTATTGTTATGATTGTTGACAATGTGTGTCGGTGCCCTTTTGCGTACAATAATCTCATTAAAACCCGTTTTTAAAGATCTCAGTTCAGTCTCTCTAACTCCTTGAATAGTGTTTTCGCGACAATGGGAATTGGCTGACGGAAAAAAAATGTCGAGCTGGCTAGAGCCCTGGAATGAATAAATCTAAATAAGGACTAGAAATGGACCAAAAGCAGTTCTGTAAATTTTTAAAGCTGTGTCCTCACAAAAATTCTGACATGAATGAACTTTATTGCTCAACATTTGCACAAGGTACAATGTATGGCAATTAATAACAACTACTAGCTGATAACATTCACTTGTTCCTTTGGCTCATGTTTCTTTTGTAACAGTTAATTACATCAAATAATAGTATAGACTATTTGGTTTCAAAATTCTTCTTGCACCAGATGGGTCATAGGATTCTCTGTTTTGATAGCCCTAAGCTTGGACCACACAACTTTGCAATCTCTACAGTAGGTGGGCTAGTCCACCGGAAGTACATGTACATGTAACGCTAGTTCACCTTTATCCGCGGGGTAACCTATATCCGTTGCTTTCAAAATCAGGGTATTTAGGGCTATCATGTTGACGAAATGTGAGTTCAAACTGCTATACTTTGAAAATATTACAATTTGAAACAACCATCCGTCGACTTGATATTCCTTAATGCGCTGTTTTGAAAAACAACGGATATAGGTTACCCCACGGATAAAGGTGAACTAACGTTATGTTCAACTACCATTCTACCAGTCTCATGAGAAAAATATTGCACAATGCTAACTTGAGCTCTGTACTCCTTTGAAAATTTTGTTCCAGGTTGTCATGGAAACCACAGATGTGAAGGGAGAGAAGAAACAGATGGCGCTGGGAGTGCACACCACTGTTGGGGGCAGCCGGGATGTCTTCCTGTATGCACCGTACTGGCTGGTCAACAAAACAGCTCTGCCTGTGGAGTTCAGGGTAAGGAGGTCAAAGTTCATGTGTTAAAAAACTATAGGGTCATACAATGTAGGTCAGAGGTCAGCAAAACAGCTCTACCTGTGGAGTTCAGGGTGAGGAGGTCATAGGTCATGTGTAAAAAACTATAGGGTCATACAATGTAGTTCAGAGTTCAGCAAAACAGCTCTACCTGTGGAGTTCAGAGTGAGGAGGTCATAGGTCATGTGTAAAAAACTATAGGGTCATACAATGTAGTTCAGTGTTCAGCAAAACAGCTCTACCTGTGGAGTTCAGGGTGAGGAGGTCATAGTTTTAAAAAAATGTGTAAAAAGACTAAAGAGTTGTACAATGTAGTTCAGAGTTCAGCAGTACAGTGCTCTGTGTGGACTTCATGATCAGAAGGTCATAGTTCATGTCTAAAAAGACTTTAAGGTCATATGATGTAGTTCAGAGTTCAGCAGTACAGTGCTCTGTGTGGACTTCAGGATCATCAGAAGGTCATAGTTCATGTCGAAGAAAACTTTAAGGTCATATGATGTAGTTCAGAGTTCAGCAGTACCTTGTTCACTGTGGAGTTCAGAGTAAGGTCATTGTTCATCGGGAGGAAAGTCCTAGGTCATAGTTCAAAAGAACATTAGTCCAAGGGTCACAGTTTAGGGGTAGGATTAATTCCTAGGGTTATAGTTCAGTGCAAGAAAAGTCTCAGATCATAGTTCAAAGGTAGAATAGTCCTATTGTTATAGTGCAGAGGTAAAGCCTTTCAGCCAAATTTCAGAGGTTTTAACATGACTTGCGTACTTCTGACTTTTAAAGTCTTTGGATATCTCGGTAGACGTGAAGAAATCTGATCAGAATTCCTCCTTGTATACTATATCATGTTATATTATCATTAGTACAAATTCTGAAGTTTCCCATGGGCAACTAGCTGTCTCAGACTGATACTAATCACTTGTTGTCTTACTTACAGGGTGCAGGGAGCAGCACTGTTTATCAGGGCAACACCACCAACGATCCTGCTCTATTCAGTTTCCACAGGCACAGGAGAAAGAAGGTGAGCACAGGATTTGAAAACACCAGATTCATTTTAGCAGGCAGAAAATTCATGAGAAAATCATGCATATTCATATTGGTTGAACCTGTCTAAAGCAATTCTTAGAATAAATCAAGTGAAACAATACCAAAGTCAGTGAAGCCTTACTTTCAATTACTATTTTCTTGAAGCATTAGACTTTATGGCAGTTATTTTGCTTCCTTGAACAATTATCTATGAGCTTCATATTGATTTAAGTGGCAAAGGGAAAAGTATTTCATTCTCTTCAGAATATATTTAAGATTTGTTTCCAATAGGTTTGTTATAGGTTCATCCAAAAACTTTGTAACAATTGTGTAACTGCAGTATGCCAATACAAGTTTGACAACAACAACAAAATTCTAAATTTCATATTTTTTTAAAACTTAACCAACTCTTATAGACGAAAAACATTTGCTTGACAAAAACAAAAGAGAAACTACATTTAAAGAGTTTTTGAAATAAATCTTAGTGTTACAGTTAGAATCTTGCTCTCTTTATTAGTTTAAATCAATTGTGTTTCCCTTTTGTCCCCCTAGTCATGGACAATGCTTCTCTGCCACTCGGCCAGAAAGAGAGAAACCATAACGTGGTAGAACATCCCAGAGACTTTCACTATACACTATAACTACTGTCTCTCTCTGAGTTGTTACTTGTTTGATGTCTTGTGTGATGTTTCAGTTTTGACTGGTTTGATTGTCATAACACATTTATCAATGTGCTGTTATGTTAAGTGAATTTTTGCTTTTTTGATATCTTGTATGTCTCTAAGGTTTGACTTGTTTGATGCGCTAGCACTATAACATGATCCGGTCTTACTCCTTTGTGTTCTTGCTTGTTTGATACCTCATCTGCCTCTCAGTTTTTACATGTTTGATGCAATAACTCTTTAATATCTCAAGTGTCTTTCTCTGAGTTTTCCCTTGTTTGATACGGTGTGTTTCCCTTAGTTTTTACTTGTTTGATGCGGTATAACAGTAATGCTCTGTCTTGCTATATGTTTTTGTTTGATACCTCGTGTGCGTTCACAGTTTTGATTTGTTGGACCAGCTGCTTTAGGACAATAATGTTCTTTCTCTGAGCTATTCTGTGTTACCTTGTTTGTGTGCCTTGTGTATTTGTCTATCAGCTTTGGCTTTTTTATCCTCTGTGTGTATTTATGTTTGTGTGTGTGTGAGTGTGTGCGTGTGTGTGTGTGTGCGGGCATGTACGTTCGTGTGTTTTTGTGTGTGTGTGGGGGGGGGGGTTGTGTTTCACATGGCTCTGGGTTCCAAAAACCTTCAAATTTATTCAAGGACCTGTTAAAACTGCTCCACCATAATTCCATGTTGTGACACACATAATCGATTTAATATTAAAATGCAAAACTTTCAACCCTTGATAAACTGCTTCTCACCACCCTTATCTTGCCTTCACCCTCCAAACCTCCTATCAAAAGATGGGAAGTTTAGCATGTGCCTGTGTAGAGAAGGCAGAAAAGAGAATACGTCCGGTAAGAATAGTCACAGTAAAAGCTTTAATAATGCTGCATGTAAGAATAACACCATTTATGTGGCAATGCTGGAGCTTTGCTGTATAATTATTATGGTGCAAGGTGATTGGAAACAAGGTCATTCTCACTGGTATTCTTTCTTTTTTAATTTCCATAGTCAACATCTTTTGATAGATGCAAATCTAAGGCTGGGAAAAGGTTTCTTCCAGATGGTGGCAGTAGTTTGGAAGAGCAAGCCTAAAAGAACATGCCTAAAATGCAGTAATCAACAGTTCATCAACATGATAGCTACTAATATTCAATATTTATTGAATACTAGCTAGGGTGGCCTCGGCCATTAAAAGGTTTCCTTATCTTCACATTATTTTAAATTTTTATAAAATTTGTGCCCTCTTTTTTAGGTGATGGTGTCTTTTCATTTTTGGCAATTTTGGACTAAAGCACAATATTTCAATGCTTCTTAAATTTTTTCCCTTTTTTTAAACTTCATTTAATTTTTTAAGATGCGGGAAAATTGGGCAAAAATGTATCATTTTGAGAATCTTTTAAAAAGAACAATATATTGAATGACGTATTTGTGAAAGTTATTAAATTGAGTCACAAATATATTTTTACCTAGAAGTCATGGTGAAAAGTAAGGAAAAATGTTTTACTTAAACACATTGATAGCCTTGTCTATTGGGTTGTAGGCAAAGATGCGAATGTTCCGGTCAAAGTGGTCATCTGCCATACCACTGGACACAGTCGGACATGCAGGAGTGGTCACCTGTCGGGACAAGGACAGTGGGAAAGTCTACCAGGTAAATAGAGATCACCCTGTATATAAGCACACAACATCAAACATCATTTGTGTTTGGGATTGATAATGTAACATATGGACATAGTGTTCTTAGACATATTGATTTTTCCTAGTGCAGTCTAAACTACATGACATATTTGTACTTGTCGCAGATTGACATTTCTTCACATAACCACAATTCCCTGTCCTAACAACCCCGATGTACTTTGGGGGTCAAATGCCAGCCCTGTGAGTAACAGGCTAGAAATGTGCCTCACAGTGTGTAACAGGCTAGCGGATGTGCCACACTGTGAGTAACAGGCTAAGATGTGCCACACAGGGATGTCGATCTCGGAGATTCGAGAACAAACCTTGAAAAGAAAAGGGGGAGTAGTGTAACAGCGGTGTTTAAGTACCGCCTACCGTCCTTGCCCAACAGCTTTGAGCTTTTGTGGCGACAGCGATAGCGGTCATGATTTGTAATCTGCCGCCATTGTAATCATGTCGGCATGTTTGTATCTTTCTGTTCTTACTCGCCCCTCTCAATTTCTACAATGCCATTCGGACGTGCGAGCGATAGGCTAAATGAATTACATTCCTGGCATTCCTGGATAGGCGTTGTGTCTTTGAAAAAGTCACTTTCAATGACTTTCCTCACTCCACTAATGTTTGAAAACTAGTACGTGACTTCTGTTGGCAACTGGTGAAATGCAGTGGAAAAAATGAGAGGGATGGGCTCCACCTTCCAATACCATGCTCTTAGACACAGTGGATAACCCAGTGCGCTACATGTATGGCAAAGAAAAAGCAGACAGCCTTTTACCTTTGGGGGGAAAATGCCATGTACACTGAGACTCTTACATAACCATTATTGTTTTATCGACACCAACGTTTCAGCGTCTGTCACCTTCTTCAGGGAAATTCTCACTGGTTCACATTGTACTGCAGAACAGGTGTTGCTGCTCACAGTTCAAATACAGTCACAAACATAAAAGCATAATGTACAGACTGCTTTATGTGAATATGTCATTGAATAAAACAATAGTTATGGTTACAGTACCAATCTGATGAAACTTTTCAGGGATGCTCTGCGCCAATATCTATATCTATTTTGGCACAAATGCAGGTGTGGTTGGAGATCCACCTGTCCAAGCTGAAGCTGACCAAGATGGTGACCCTGCTGCCCTTCTTCATGGTGGTCAACAAGACCACTGCAGAGGTCACCTTCACTGAGGAAGGTCAGGAGGATGAGTACTGGACTGTCATCCAGCCAGAAGAGGTAACTGATGATTAACAGAAGAACAAATGAATGAATTAACAAATGAATTAGTGCAATAATCAATGAATGTATAGGGAGGGAGGGAGAAAGGAAAGAAATTATTGACTGTTAGTGAAGATGGTGTCATAGTTTTTTTTTTAGTTTTGCACCAAAAATTGACACAGAAAAATGACAAAATGAGAAATGATAAAGAGACTACTGACACTGTCACTGACGAAAGATATATATACATATTGGATGTTATCTTAAACGTGTGCCCATTTCGAAAATCATATCCAGTTGCTTGACACAATTTGTAATTGCTATTTGGCATGTCTTATTACCTGGATGTCTAACCTTCATCAATGACAAGGAGATTAGAAGTGTTGCAGGCACTGTTTTGTGGTTATGGTTTCTGATCTAAGTGAATAAAAGCCTTTGCGTACATTTTTCTTCAGGTTTTACCATTGTGGCCTCACTCCGGAGTTCTGAACCTCGTGGTGAGACAGCCAGGGGTGGAGAACAAGGGTGCAGAGATCCCGGTCCTGTCACAGTACTTCCCCATCCACAAGTCTCACACCACAGTTCTCAGGATGTGGAACGGCACGGCGCTCACCGTGAACGTGGCTGGAGGGATGGAGAGCCCCACAACGATAACGTTCACCCCGTTCCAGCCGGGGGATGCGCCAGTCCGAGTTGTGAACTGTTGTCACAATGCCTTTATCAGGTTCCACCAAAAGTGAGTAGTACAGTTTTGAATAGTTTCCATGGCATAGATTTAGACACAAGTACCTGAATAAAGTAATTGAATAGGATGACTTGACTGTCCAATCCCTTTACTTTTGAAGCTACATTATATCAAATTACCGTTAGAAAACAGTCAACAACGGCTTACCCATATCAGTAAAATCAAATTATAAACTTCCACTACTACTTTACTTCTTCTGCTACTACTACTTCTACTGCTTCTACCTATATTACTACTGTCTACTACTTCTACTACACTTTTACTACAAGTACCTACAGTAACTAAACCTGGGTACCATTTCTCAGTTGTAACTGCTGGCTAAATCTTTTTGCTTGCTAGTGAAAAGATCCAGTCATGCAGTGGTTACTACAGAGGATGGTACCCAGGCTACAACTCTTTACTTGTATGATTTTTATTTATTCATTTATTGATCTTGTGGGGTAGGCAAGAAGAGCGTTTAAGGTTTCAATGTCGATGTCAATGTAGCTTGGTGTACCTAATGCAACTCATGTGTCAAGTTGTGACAGTAAGTGGAGCATTTCATCTTTTTCTGAACAGTTAAAATGATTCACACATTCAAGCATCAACTGATATTTTGATGTGTAATTTGTGGCATGCCCATAGGGGTATGAGTCAAGTCATATATTGTCCTGACACCGAACCGGTCAGTGCTGTACACATGGGATGATCATAGAATGATTGAACAGGGCATCATCTGATGTTGTAATGTGTTATCTGTGAGTTTCTTACAGGGGTATGAGTCAAGTCATATATTGTCCTGACACCAAACCAGTCAGTGCTGTACACATGGGATGATCATAGAATGATTGAACAGGGCATCATCTGATGTTGTAATGTGTTAGTTATGACTTTCTTTACAGGGGTATGAGTCAAGTCATTGTCCTGACACCCAACCAGTCTGTACTGTGCACATGGGATGATCATAATTAAAAATGATTGAACAGGGCATCATCTGATGTTGTAATGTGTTAGTTATGACTTTCTTTACAGGGGTATGAGTCAAGTCATTGTCCTGACACCGAACCAGTCAGTGCTGTACACCTGGGATAATCATATTAAAATGATTGAACAGGGCATCATCTGATGTTGTAATGTGTTATTTGTGACTTTCTTTACAGGGGTATGAGTCAAGTCATTGTCCTGACACCGAACCAGTCAGTGCTATACACCTGGGATGATCATAAAATGATTGAACAGGGCATCATCTGATGTTGTAATGTGTTATTTGTGACTTTCTTTACAGGGGTATGAGTCAAGTCATTGTCCTGACACCTAACCAATCTGTGTTGTTCACCTGGGATGATCATAAAATGATTGAACAGAGCATCATCGGATGTTGTTATGTGTTATTTGTGACTTTCTTTACAGGGGTATGAGTCAAGTCATTGTCCTGACACCGAACCAGTCTGTGTTGTTCACCTGGGATGATCATAAAATGATTGAACAGGGCATCATCTGATGTTGTAATGTGTTATTTGTGACTTTCTTTACAGGGGTATGAGTCAAGTCATTGTCCTGACACCGAACCAGTCAGTGCTGTATACCTGAGATGATCATAAAATGATTGAACAGGGCATCATCTGATGTTGTAATGTGTTATTTGTGACTTTCTTTACAGGGGTATGAGTCAAGTCATTGTCCTGACACCGAACCAGTCAGTGCTGTATACCTGAGATGATCATAAAATGATTGAACAGGGCATCATCGGATGTTGTTATGTGTTATTTGTGACTTTCTTTACAGGGGTATGAGTCAAGTCATTGTCCTGACACCCAACCAGTCTGTACTGTACACATGGGATGATCATAAAATGATTGAACAGGGCATCATCTGATGTTGTAATGTGTTATTTGTGACTTTCTTTACAGGGGTATGAGTCAAGTTATTGTCCTGACACCGAACCAGTCAGTGTTGTACACATGGGATGATCATAAAGTGATTGAACAGAGCATCATCTGATGTTGTTATGTGTTATTTGTGACTTTCTTTACAGGGGTATGAGTCAAGTCATTGTCCTGACACCGAACCAGTCAGTGTTGTACACATGGGATGATCATAAAGTGATTGAACAGAGCATCATCTGATGTTGTTATGTGTTATTTGTGACTTTCTTTACAGGGGTATGAGTCAAGTCATTGTCCTGACACCCAACCAGTCAGTGTTATACACCTGGGATGATCCTACTGAGGAGAGGACTCTATGGTGGAACCTCTACAAGAGAGACAAACCTTCATTTCCAGCCAGAATAAACCAGGTATCACAATATATGTTTGAATGTTAAAATCTAATCTAGACTAATGTACAGTTTCCTTTCGCACATTGCAATCTTTTAAACAACTTAGCTGTCAAACTCGATGTTATTTGTTGCATGTCATTTTGTATAAACTTTCCTTCGTCAGTGACACTGAAGTGATCTGCAAGAAACAGGTCTTTTATACTCTAACTATGAATGAAGACAATTTCAGATGTCCAATAGGAAAGGTTGTAAGACAATTCAGACTGAAGACAATTTGGATTCCAAAGAAAACAAAGCTAAGCCAAAGTCAAGCTGAAGACAATTTGGATTTCAAAGGATATCAAGGCTAAGACACAGTTAATGCAAATGAGTCAATTAGCTCCTGTTGTTTTAGTTACAGGAGCTAAAAGTTTTGTTGGCGGGGGTGGGGGGGTGGTTCTGAATTGTCTTACAACCTTTCCTATTGGACATCTGAAATTGTCTTCATTCATAGTTAGAGTATAAAACACCTGTTTCTTGCAGATCACTTCAGTGTCACTGACGAAGGAAAGTGGATTCTTTCCGAAACGTCTGACCGTTTCAAAACCATATCCAGTTGCTTGAGTAACTATTTTTGGCGTATCTTATTACCTGGATGTCTAACCTACATCGACGTAAGCTAGTGTTAAAAGTAATTCCTTATATAGGAGAGGATATGTGCAAAACTGTTTTAACTTTAATTGCATATTCATCTTAAAGCACAATGTTTAGTTTTAGTCCAAGAAGCTCACTTCTTCAGTTTTAAATATCTTCTGTCCCTGTCATTGTTTGAGAGCCCATGTTGTTAATTTTTGTTGTAGAATCTGTAATTTTATTTAGCTTAACAAAATACAATTTCATTATCTTCAATTTTTTTTGGTCAGCTGGGATGAAACTTTTGTCTACTCCAATAAGATAATTTCCATCTCAAGAGGGAGGGGGGCGAGTCCTGGAGTCAACCCTAATAGGCACTGAGATAAAGTTGTCAATCCTATAGATAGGCTCTGATACCATCCCTTTAAGTATGTTTTAACATCTTGTTTGATGTTAATTCATTCCAGGACAATGCTGGTATAGAGACGGTCATCTTGCCCGGTACAGAAACTGCCCATGGCAGTAAGAAGAACGGGCCTGGCCGAAGTAAACAGAAGAGAACCAACATCCACTGGGTGTCATACCTGGACGGGCTACAGAGGGTGCTGTTCTTCACAGGTGCATTTTGGAATAGCTGTGTATCGGTGGGGTTCAAGCGCCAACAAACTGACCATGCTATCGGTTCTGCCTCTTTTGGCATAGTGGTTAGCGGTGTTGGGCGTGTGAGCTGGTGGCCCTCTTAGTCATCATCATATCGTTCCGTGCCAGTACTGCAGCCAGGCCACGGCCTTCTCGTTAGCTTCTAGTAGGTCCTGGTTGGAGATGTTGGGGCCTAATACACAGTCCTGTGTTGGGGCCTAATACACACTCAGTCTCTTAGTGCTACATATAGAATATAGAATCAATGGTGTTTTCCGTATCACCCAAGGTACAGTTTGTTTGTGTGTACATGTACAAGACCAATAGCAGGGTTTGGCCATGTTGTATTTTATATATATATTGTCATACCCACCTGAGAAAATACATTTCAATTGAAAATGCACCTGAAAATTGGGAGTCCTCAAGCAAATAATTGTAACAGCAGACATTCCAACGTCAGAGTCAGGTATTTGTATTTTTGACCGTGTTACACTCTGTGCGCATGGTGTATGTTCAAATTAGTTGATGGAAGCCCCCTGTGATAACAGTTTGAAGCTCGTGTGATACAGAAAGTTACTATCAGGTCAGGAACTCCCATATTGAACGTTATCACTGCCCAGGTATAACATAAATATCAATATCATTTAAGTCTTCAAGCACCTCTTGTATACCTGTGAGGTATGATACCTGCAATATTGGCATTTATATGCAAGCAAGGCAAACAAAGAGTGAGTTAGTGATCAAGAATTTTAACTAAATGGATTGATAAGTGAGTGAGTGTAGTAGAGAAATAGGAAAATGAATCACAGCTGTGTTGCCTTTATTGTTAACAGAGGATGCAAGCCTTGCCCAGGACGTACGGGAGGCCTCTGGAGAAAAGACATCGCTGGAAGCCTTCCTGTCACTAGAGGGGCTGGGGGTGTCACTTGTAAGCAGCCTCTACACAGAGATTGCTTACTTGAGGTAAAGTTTTCTCCTTATGTGATCTTGTAGAGAATTTACGCCTCTCTTTCTGTACACAGAATGATGCACTTGCGAAGATTGCCATCAGTTCTAAAGTTTGAGGTGACCTCAGGTTTAAGACACTTGACCCAAGAGTGACCTCAGCAACAGGTCAGAGGTGCAAGGTAGATGGTATCAGCCCCCGTCTCGGTTGAGGGATAGTAGATGTTTTGTAATGACTATGGCTACTCAGAAAGTCATCCTGCTTGTTGTGTTATATTCTTATTTTATGTAAAAGCATGGAATCGTAGTCCAGTATTATGTCAAGTATTCCAAATTTATTATACAAAGTCATGGGATGCTCTTATGATTTGTCCAGACGATTACAAATGTATTGAATACACTATAAGAGTAAGAGAGTAACAGTAGCAATAGAGTAACAGTAACAAGTTGTCAGAATAAGAAAGTGCTGTCCCTGGTGCTGAAAGTTGCACTGCTGTGTAATTCCTTGGTTCGGAAATTATTTTATTGTATAACAGCTAATACTGAATACACAATGCACACTACAAATTAATATGATATGTGCATGTTACAACTATGCAAAGGTTTATGAAGGGGTCCAGTTTCTTTGAAATACTATCAATATTTAGATGCCTATACATGTACTCTTTTAACTAGATCCCATCCAAATGGGGTTATGTGATATAATTGATGCAATGACAATAAGTACCTGACTTAAGTTAAGGACATCCTTTCTGATAGAATATAAAACCAGAGGCCCTGTGTTTTAGGAGAGCAATACCTCTATACACACTAAAGCTCTCACCATATCTAAAAAAACTGCATGGTTCCATTGCAAAGAGATTGGTTCAAACCTAACAGTCTGGTCTTATTATATATGCAGCTTATACCTGTTGTACGAAACCAGTAAAACCATGGTAAACAAAGAACAAACAAATAAATCATGACATTGACATATATTTTGTTTTCTAACTCCACAGTATTACCAGCACCCCACCACTCTGGGAAGTCAACTCCAAAGGCGACAGTTGGAAGATGTTGAAACTTGAGGTCGCCACGTTCTTGGAAGACCAGTTTCGGCACGGGCATCACGAGGCGGTCATGTCGGACAAAGTCAAAGCTGACTTCAAGACCATGCGGATGGTCAGACCTACTGCCGGAGACCTGCGTAGAACGTATCAGCCAGGACTGTGGTTTCAGTATCGCAGCTCTGACCACCATACAGGCAAGATGGCAGCAACTTCTTATTTTTCGTTGACAATTTGAATTAACCGTCATTTTACATTTGATTATACTAAATTACTCACAGTACTGAAAATGTTTCTTTGATGAGTATGAAGTGAATTTATGTTTTATCATATGAGACTGATTAATATGCAATATGATATAAGGAATGTGCTAACAAAATCATATGAATTCAGAAAGATATCAGTTAAATCTTCGCGGGAATTCTAAGTGTACCTTTTTTAGGCTATTCAAAGCCTGATCTATACTCTTAACTATAGATCATATATCCTGGACCAACAACTCTTTCCTTCTCTAATACTGTAAATCACAAAATATTTGCAGTGCTTTTGTTTTTTTAGGAGCCTCTTCACTGCAAGTTCATTACAAAGCAGATAGGGCTACCTTGTATGACTACTATACTATCAAAATTATTTTACCTGCTACTGGGTAATTCAAAACACTACAAAAATATTCTTTTCCTCCAAGCACAAAGTGAAACCACTGTGAAAATTAAGAAGTTTACAGTTACTGTAGTTAACGTACACAACTCCTTTTCTGTGGACCAGTGCAATGACCAAGTGGGTAGAGTGTTTGTCTTGCATTTCTTTGGTACCTTGTGAGTTCAATCCCCGGCTGTGTCAATACCAAAGAAAGGTACATGCAGCATTCTCTGCTAAGCACTCAGCATTTGGGAAAAGAGTATAATGGTAGTTGAACACACACAACACCATATGTGGACAAGGCCCTTGCTGTAGAGATTACACAAACGTTGTGTGGCCCAGGGCTACATCTATGCAATATCTGGTGCAGGAAGGACTTTAACTAACTCCTTTTGATTTTGTGACCTCCCAGAAAGAGAGAGTTCCCTAACCGCTATAGCACTGTGGTTCTAATGATGTTGGGATCATTCCTCTCACCGACAGGTCATATCTCTCCTTATGTAAGTGATAGAATCAAACAGTCTGATTCATGGCTCTAGCCAGCTCGAAATTTTTTTCCGTCAGCCAATTCCCATTGTCGCGAAAACACTATTCCAGGAGTTAGAGAGACTGAACTGAGACCTTGAAAAATGGGCTTTAATGAGATTATTGTATGCGAAAGGGCACCGACACACATTGTCAGCAATCATAACAATAGCAAAACAAATAGTGTGTGGCTTTTACGGCCGTGGACGGCGTCCCCAAGCCACATGTAGCTTCCACCAAGGATTTTTGTCCGTCAAGGTTGACGGATTGGTTCTAAAATTTTTCCGTCACACACAGCAAATTTCCGTCAATTGACGGAAAAATGGACGCTGCCTAGAGCCCTGGTCTGATTATTGTTTTTATAGGAATGCATGCCAAACTGCAGAGGCTCCAGTTGGATAACCAGCTGCAGAAAGCAGTGTTCCCCACAGTGTTGTACCCGGCCCCCCTCCCTAGGAAGGTTCTGAAGAAGATGGGACCACGCCCCTTCATCGAACTGGCACTAATGAGAAGACAGGTGTGTGGTGGTGTTGTGTCACTTCTTTTGATGTTAAACCTCTTTTTTCCTTGTGCTTACAGTAATAGATATAAATTTGGTAGGCTGGAGTCCAATCTTGTTAGCTTCAGTCTGCTTTTAAAATTAACAGTTGCTACCCCACCGAAAACAGCTTTGAATTTCATGAAAATAAGTACTAAAAGACCATAATTTGGTTCAGCTGTATCTCTCATGGACATTAAGTTATCATTTCATGGCCCCAGGCACGGCGGATAACGAGCCACTGCCCTTATGACGTAAAAATCTGCTTTATGATTTTACGCTAAATTATCTGCAATTGTTGTTAAGTTGTTTTTCATTTCATGTATTTCATCTTTATCTTATTATGTATGTATGACTCCAGGAAGATTAGTGTCATGATAATGTACACTAATGGAGATCGCAATAAAACAAAGAAACAAAAATAGCTTTCAGACTACTTTTAGTTTACTTTAACCATCACAGCTTTATGCAAAAGAGCAATTTTGTTACACGTTTAGCATTTTAGAGAACAGTTAGTTACCTAAAAACACCATTTTGTGCTAAAAGTCTGGGACAAAGATTGACCTAAAAACAAAGCATCACAAAGAACATAGCCTTAATACAATGCATTTTATCTTATATTGTTTTGATCAGGTCCCAGAGCAACACTCGGACACCATCAAGTACTGTAAGCTGTTACTGCAACAGTTCTCCGTCCGAGTGGACAAGGGTTTCCTTCTGACCGTTGCCGATTTCTTCACCACCCACATGGAAGACGAAGAAGAGAGCGCAAAACTCCAGTCCGACTACGGTAAGATCAACCTGACGCTCCGAGACACGGTCGCCGCGCTCGCAACATCCGGTACGGACAAGATCTATCTGGAGTATTTCCACTTCTCGCCGGTGAAGATTTTCATCAGTTTTAGTCTGAGCGGGGAACCCCATCTCACGCACGAACAGAAGGACACGATTACGAAGGACGTAGTGGACTTCTTTCTGGGTACGGTCGGAACGACCTTGACGAGTTTGAAGGACGTGGAGATGAAGCTGGCGTACTTTGAGAGACGAGGAGTGATGCTGACACAGACACAGCTGATACAAGACTTGCAGAGTCACTACACAGCACAGGTAACAGCAAAAAGCTAAACATGGTCAAGATTTGTCAAAAGATAACATACCAATTAGTTCTCACTGAACACTTGAAATATCTTATGCAGTATTCATCAGGTGAAAATGACCATGACCTGTCAGACATTGATTACTCAAGAGTGTCATCAGACAACGCTATCCAAAACAAGATTTTAGACAGTAATACAATAATATGCTACTGTTGCTGTTGCTGTTGTAGGTCTCACCATACAATTTTGAGTGAAATATTTAAAAAAAAAGGGGCTGTTTCAGAATCATTGAAATATATTCTCAATGTCAGGACAAAGCAACTTTCCTGTCCAAAGATAAAAACTGTTCTCAACTTGTTGTTTATTGTTGGTAACGTTACCTGTAGGCTATCCAGCAGTCTTATGTGCTCTTACTTGGTCTGGACGTGATTGGAAATCCGTATGGACTCGTCACCAAGATTGGGAAAGGCCTTGGAGATCTTTTCTACGAACCATATCAGGTTTGTCACTTCCTTGCTGCTTGTAAGAATGATAATGTGTTGCATGTCAACACTGCTGAACATCCATGTGCAAATGTTGTCAGTTACAATGGTGCTGCCCCTACTTAAACATTCTATTCTTGTGCAGAATGCTGTCTATAGTAACTGTTTGCTGTTCATAGTACTTAGCGTGCTGTTGTAATTCAATCCTCAAAGGCAAAGGTGCTGTCTCTAGTACTGTGCATGCACTTGTTATGCAAAGGATGGCATCACCAGTGCCAAAGGTGCTGTCCCTATAGCTGAACATTCTATCCCCTTTGCCAAAAGTGCTGTCCTTAGTAATAAACATGCTACTGTTATGCAAAGTTTGGATCTGCTGTTTCTGGTGCCAAACATGCTATTCTCGTGCAAAGGCTACGGTCTACAGTGCCTCTCCAGTGCCATTGGTGCTGTCCCAAGTGCTGAACATGTTATTCTTATGCAGATAATGCTATCCCTATTGTCAAAGGTGCTGTCCCTAGTGCTGAAAATGTTATTGTCATGCAAAGGATACTGTCTACAGTGCCATTGGTTCTGTCCCTGATGTTATTCTTACGCAAACGATCTGTCCCTATTGCCAAAGGTGCTGTCCCTAGTACTGAAATTGCAAAGGATATTGTCTACAGTGCTATAGGGTGCTGAACACACTATCTGCATGTTAAGGATGCTATGCCAAGTGTGCTTTGATTTCTATGTGGTGTCAATTCTTAACAGCTGAAGCAATCTTTGATTTTTCTCCTCCAGGGTGCTATTGAGGGACCAGAGCAATTTGCAGAGGGTGTGGCCAGAGGGGTGCAAAGCCTGCTGGGACATGCTGTCGGGGGTACAGCAGGAGCGCTGGCCGGTATCACAGGTGAAAGGACAGCTTTATGAGAACCATTGCATATGCCTATCAAAAATCATGTTGTCAGTAGAATTTTTGTTTGTAGACTTTGTGCTGGCCAGATTTCGATTTCTGCTCAACCTCAAAGATGCATGATGTTCTTGTGATATTTAAGTCTAGGGTTCAATATTTGCCATGCCCTGCAAATTTTCCCCTTGGGAAAGGCACCTTACAAGACGTTCCCTAACAGTGGAGTGTCAATGATGTGCGAAAAACACACATGGATTTTGTGTGCCAATGTCCACGTGTATGTGTGAACATTTGCCACAAATCATTTTTTCATAAGTAATATTGTAATGGAATGTTCCTTGACACTTAGGGAGTGTAGGGAAGGCATTTTCCCTACTGTCCATGGATGAAGACTACAGCACTAGGAGAAGACAGCGCATGCAGCAGCAGCCTACTGACATGCCATCAAGTCTGTTACTGGCAGGGCAGAGCTTCATCATGGGCATCGTGATGGGCATATCAGGTTAGCAATCCAAAAAGCATGTTTTTGGTTTCCAATTTTTACAGTGGAATTAGATGCCAGACAGTATATTGTCAGAGAGTTATTAGTTTGAGGATGACATGTGAATGTGTGATTTTATTTGCTATTTACCACTTTTTCCACACACGTGCACACACATAGTCTGCTGCACTACCAAGGTCGGCCACCAGGAAGCCCAACATTAAGGAGGACCGTTTGGTCAACAACACCTACCCATGTACTGAATGTGATTGCATTCCATCAATATGTTCTTAAGATATTCTACCATATCCCTTCTAAAGGCCCTGCCAAATACCTTTGTTACATAACCTAGTCAGGATGGCCATGCAGTCTAAGGTGTTGCATTCAGGTCACAGACTGCTTCTGCAGGTGTGGTTTTGCATCCCACTTTAAAAAAAAGTGTTTTTACTTTCTTCAACAAATTTCGTGTAATGTATTTTGATAGACCAGTTCAGGACTTGAATGTTTATAATAATAATAACTGCTCTCTTTTCATGTGGTTAAATTGTTTCACATTAGGCTTTTTCTCATAAATTCTTAGCGGGCAGCTTTGTTTTCCAAGCTTTCTTATACTGTATGATTGTATTATGGAACTGCTAAACTTTCTTTCCAACACGAATTAATATAGGGACTTACCCTAAATTTTCGGTCAATTCCGTCGACCTTGTTCACAGAATGACCCTATCTCCAGCTGTGACGTCAGGAACACGCCACTTTTGCAGGAGGGGGTCATAAGTATCAGAGAGTCTGTGCCGCCCCCCGTCTCTGTTGAGTGTGGGCCGGTGGGCTCTAATGTACACTGCCTCCTTCACTCCTCGCGCGAAGAAATCCTGTTCAGAGTCTACGATTTGGACTTTGTCCAACGAAATGGAATTAGAGCCCACCGGCCCACACTCAACAGAGACGGGGGGCAGCACAGACTCTCTGATACTTATGACCCCCTCCTGCAAAAGTGGCGTGTTCCTGACGTCACAGCTGGAGATAGGGTCATTCTGTGAACAAGGTCGACGGAGTTGACCGAAAATTTAGGGTAAGTCCCTATATTAATTCGTGTTGGAAAGGAAGTTTAGCAGTTCCATAATGTATTCTACCAAACACAGATGAACTTTCATGCTGTATGATTGTAATGTACCTGTTTTATTCCATTTTTTCAGGTGTGGTGCTGCAGCCAGTGAAGGGTGCCCAACAGGAAGGGGTGGAGGGGTTCTTCAAGGGGATCGGGAAGGGACTCCTGGGGCTCTTCTCTCGCCCTGTAGCCGGGGTGTTTGACATGGTCAGCTGGTTTTGTTTGTTTGAACCTTTATTCATTCATGAAAAGCTCAAATCAGCCAGCAAGCTGCTTTTCATTGAGGTCATGATAGGGGTAAGGGTCAGATAAAAAAACAACAGATATACAGGTTTCATCAGTGAAATTAACTTTAAGTTAATTTTCATACAATCATTTTTGCAAAATGTACTGATGGCAATTCTTGGGCTTTTCATGAAAACCTAAGTCTGTGTTGTACTAATACCCTAAATATATTATATTAGGTATCATGCTAGGACATTTTGACAAAAAGGCTTTTAGTGATGGTCAGCATACTTCACCCCCTTCACAGATCTAAACGAAGCACACAGACACAGGAAAAAGCAATATTGGCAGGCATTAGCATCATTAACTCACTTGTTTCACGGATGTAGACAGAAACCGTCACCAATCCTAATTGGTCTTTTTCAAGTAAGCCCACTTTGATTTGATCAGATGGATGCAAGGACAACTAGACAAAATTTGATTCTGGATTATTTAAATGTACATGTACATGGAATATACATGTATCATATGCACTATGTAGAATCACAGCGATGTGTGTTGTTTCCAGGTCAGCATGTCGTTTGACGCAGTGCGGCGGTCAGCGGAGGTGGGAAATATCGTGGTACACAGACAGCGAGTTCCGAGGTTCATCAACCCCGAGACTGGACTCACTCCGTACTCTGCCTACCAAGCCGTGGGGAACACACTCCTACTTGTGGGTACCATTTAGTTTTGTATATGATTATTCACTCACATTGCTAGCAAGAAGTATACAAATTGAATGTAGAATAAGGAATAAACATCTAGCACAATTCTGGAAAACACGACTGTTAACAAAAGATTTAATTGGTGCATGAGCATTTTGCCATGTTAAAATTTTATGATATTTTCTCTACAGAGACCCTACATGAAAATTATCATGAAGTAAGATTTTGCATCATGATATTCATTCACGAAGTGTACAATTTTGTACACTATGATAGAAAATATAAAATCAAGATAGACATAAAGAAAAGTTACAGAATGATGGAATTTAACTTCAATTGTGGGATTTTGAGCAACCATTTGAAAATACAACAGTTCATTCAAATGATACCTTATAATTCGATGACGTATTGACCTATCTTGTTGTCTTGTTTACAATTTTTACCATACATTGCCACTGTCAACTATAGTTATATTTTGCGCTATTCGATGCCTTTGTATAGAACATTGAGAGGGGGAAGTATGCAGAGACTGACATGTACGTAGCGCACGCTGCCGTGAACACAGAACAGGACGAACAGATGTTACTAATTACAGACCAACGGATCCTGCTCGTAGACAAGTAAGTGATGACGTTTCACGTTTGATGACATTGATTTTACATGATTGCTAGGGTGATGAAATTATGTATTATGATTTTTATTATCAGTGCAGGTGAAATTGGAGCTGTGCAAGTATTTCTGCACTTAACCTGCACTGGTCCATGTACTGGATTTTGAACATAAATGTCCTATGATGTAGATGTATGTGGATTGTTATTAGCTGAACTGACTGTTACCAGCTACAAAGAAAAAATACCAATGGTTCCTAAACAGTTTTAGTATGATCCATACTTCCTAAATTAAGAGTGGTGCAGGTAAAATTTGTCTGGTGCAGGTAATTTGCAAGGGTACCTGCACCAGTACAGGTATGCAGCAAAAAAGTATTTCAAGCCCTGTGTCTGTAATGCGTGTTTGTCATCATCATTGGCCTCCGTCCGTCTTTTCACACTTTTCATGCGTGTTTGTACATACATGTACATGTATATTGACTTTTTTTTTGCCTGTACACTATTAGGTGCTACTGGTTCTCTGGCTGGGACATAGAATGGGTCGTTCCACTTGAACACATAGTAGGGGTGCCGACCAGTGCTGATGGCAAACTATCCTTCCAACACAAGGTGAGATAGACTTGTACAAACCACTCTTTCCAGGAAGTACTGAAGGGAAACTCATAAACGTAAAAATGCACCAGACAAACCTCCAATTGGAATACATATATCTGTTCTTATTATATTTCTACAACAGTATTTTTTTAATGAGAAATTGAGTTCATATTAGTTTATTTTGCGTCTATCAAATTGAATGTTTTGTTATGACCTTCACTTAGCTCATTGTGGCAGAATGTACGGTTAAGTTCTAAATGCATGTATCAAAAGTGTGATAACAATGTCTGTTTACTCCTCCACCCCCACCCCTCCCCAAGGAGGAAGAAGAAACACCAAACCTCTTCACAGCTATAGACAAGGAGGTGGCAGTGAAGGATGAGCAAGTGTTAAAGGTATTTATAAAATGTTCCTTGTCCTACTAGACTTTCCCTATTACTTCATATTCAGAAAACGTTGAAATACAAATAGAATAAAATTTTAAGGGTCCAACTTCAGGGACATCATATTGCATGGTAGAAGCCTTAAATTTGAAAGTTATTTTTAACAGTTGCATGTGATTTGGAAGAAAATGATTTCTGTGTCAGTCTATATACTGATACTTAATTACCTTTCACAGTACTTAATGTCTTTTCACCTAGAAATTGCAACAGGAAAATATAACCATTGCCTATGGTTTGATTAATGATTTGAGTTGTCTATTATTATATATTTGCAATTATGCATACATGTACATGTATGTTTATTACAAAAAGTATATTCATTATTTTGTCTATTGCGGTTTGTCACCTTTTGAAATATTGCCTTCTTCTGTTACTTGCAGTGGCTCTACTCCCATCTAGAGCAGGTTTTGGATGATGTCAGAGGAACCTGAGCACAGATTACGTGATGTCATCACTTTGGGAGCAAACGAATCAAAGAACAATGGAAGACTGCAACAACAAAGACTGTGATCCAAAATTACTTGATTAGTATATCAGAAGTACCTCAATAGGTTTTGATGTAAGTAAAAGGAAAACAACTATAAAAGATACTCAAGGAAAAGGGATAATATATATTGTGTGGAGTATAATGAACATATCGTCATATAATGCCTATTTATTGTGAATACATAGTAAGGACTCAAGCCAAGAGAACAGAATTCGCTACTTAGTGTTGAAGCTATGCAGGTGAATTGGCACTTTTCTTGTCCTTATAATTGCTACTGTTGACTTGTCACATAGACGTAAAGAACAGGCAGAGGCTTGCTCTAAAATGCACCTAGTTAGCCAAGGAAACAGAGGTGTACCACAAGGTAGCATTTTGGGCCCATCTTAGCAATTTCAGTTGGCTCACACATTTTAACAGTTCTGACCAATACAAAATCATATGTAAGGAAATAATGCCCATTACAGATGATAGATACATTTCTTTACTAGAACTTTGATTTTATCAACTTCATAATTTAAGGGTACATACTTGAAGGTATAGTGACTTATGTTACCTGTTTGAGGGATTCCGTGTGTTATCAATTTGCATTCCAAGCTGGAAACAATGCTCACTCTTATTGTACTTCAAAGATCACTTGATGCAATCAACTCAATGTCTTTGCCAAGGGTGTTTAAGAAGTCATGATTCATAATTTTCATAATGGGCTATGGTTCTCTAAAGTCGGAAGCCTGTGCAGAAAGTCTTGCAGCATTCAAGAATTAGAACTTTTGCCTATGTTGAAGAAATAGAAACCAGCGATGCTACAAGTCTGCAAAGGAGGCAGGCCGCTATAATTTTTGTTGTGTATGTAAAAGTATATGTAAATCAGCAGCAGAGGAAGTCTTGTAAAAATGTGGGTTTTTTTTTTTTGGAAACATGTTCCCATTATCATCATTATCAGGGCTTGAAATATTGTTATCTTCTGTCAGGCACCATATGGTATGTAGTTATAAACTGCAATTTTTCTGAAAACTCTTCCAATATACAAATATGCGATCTTGCCCTACTCCATTCCGTTAAGCGCATAGTAATTATACGTTCCGTTGCAAGAAACAATATTTTGCCCTGTGGGATTATCTTTATTTTTCTTTGCAATTTAGGAATTATTTTTGCAAATTGTACAAATTGTAGATTACAAGCGAGTATTTTGAGCCCGGATTATTCATATACACGGTTTGTTTACGCTTCCTTGGATGTATTTGGGTTTAGCCTGGTAACGATTTCAAAAGGGCCAGCTTACAGCCTATTTTTCCGACCGTCCTCTCTATAATCACTGCCACTGCAAAAATAACCCCGTAACATTTCTCCGGCGTTTGCTAACGAACTCGGCGGGATGGCAGTACACTCTGCACCGCAGAGGCACGGTGAAGCTCCCGGTGGTATGGTTACCAGGCTAAGGATTGCTTCCTTGTATCGAGGCTTTATGTATGAAACAAAACAAAAGTAGAATACGGGTCAGGAACAACTTGGTCAGCCGTTTTGCTGCTACTGTACTTACACTTCTCAGTGTTGCAAACTTCAATACACGTCTCTGCAAAAAATATCTTTCATTGAAATGCTAACAGGGTATACATTGCGCAAGGTAACAGTCAAGTAACTGGATAAAATTTTCAAACAGTAAAGAAGGCTTACGCGTCAAACTTTCGTCACACTTCCGACCTTGCCTTTAAATTCAATACCGCGAAAGAACATTATCTCCTGTAATCAAATGCAATTAGCTAATTGACGTATTAGCTTTCATAGTTTCTTGACTTCGTCTTGCATTGAACCCTCTTAGAATGGTCTTCAAATTATCAACATATTTCATTTTCAGATGATTGGTTCAAAAGTCGGTAAATCCAGATGTTCGTCCTATTACTGGTGAAAGACATTGGATGCTGTCTGGAACGTATGACTGTTTCCAAATTCTATCCAGTTCCTTGATAAAGCCATGTTGATTTGATGATACGGATGACATCCTCTCAGACCCCCAAAACTGATGCAAATGAAAAACATAAAAAAAATTGCCTTTATTTTAAAATCTAAGTGGTTGGGAAGGAGTATGGTATACTGGACAATAGATTCCCATTTTAATTTGTTCGTTCACATTTTTTTTACCTTGGCATTGTATTACATTAGTGTACGTTTTTTCTCTCCATATTTTTGCGATCTATAGCATATTTTATAGCTGCTTTGTGCCATATACAGTATGTTGAAAACTTTTTCTTTTCTTTTTGGAAACGGTCGATGAACGCTCGGATGTCATCCATATAATCAAATCAACAAGCCATAATAGTTACCTTGCGTATTTCATCACCGGGATGTCTACTAGTATTATAACCTTTGTCAGCATAGGGTATACATTGTATCATGCGTGTAGTATAAAATCATTCTGGTGACTGTGTGGTTAAGTTCTTCAATTTCTGGAGAATAATATCTAGATTACTTCAAAAGACGCTTGAACACGTGTTTCAGATGTTGTCCGTATTCAATGATTGCGTGATACAGTATGTGGTCACCATTATATGTTGTGTATTCATGCTGCTGAGATTATGTGATGCAACAAGATGATCAGGAATTCTATTTGATCTCCTTCTTTGTCATTTTTGTTTCGCTGACAATTTTCATGCAAGATAAATAGAATAGATAGAAGGATATTGTCATAATCTTCTTAACTAGAATGAAATATGTCCGTGACCATGCATGGATTTTTTCAAACTTGTTTCAAGGCAGACAATGGCAATGTGGCACTACACTCAAGTTAGTAACTTATTCTCACTGAGCCACATACAAAGGGAAGTTAGAAGCTAAAGTTAGCTCCATGGCCATTTGAGGCTGTAAATGCAGTTGGTTAAGCCCCCTTCACACGAGAGCACGAATGAACCGGAATGCCGTTGGAATGAAAATTATTTTCTATTCGTGGCAATTCTTGGCAATTCTTACTGTATTCTAAACATTCTTACTGCATTCCAGATATTCGTCGCCGTTCTTCTGGCTGGCTCGAAAGTTTTTGACATGTCAAAAACTGTCGAGGTACATTCGAAGTGGAGAAATATCGAATGGCATTCATAGTGGATTCTAAGTGTATTCTAACTATTCTAACTGCAGTCTGACCGCATTCTGCGGCATTCCAACATTATTCAAAACATTCTTATCTCATTCGATGGAGAACCGAAACGGCAAGCCATCTCGAATCCTGCCAGAATGCGGCCGAAAGAATATCTCGAATGCTGTGAGAATGTATAGAATACATTACGAATTCACAGGAATAGAAAGGGATTTTCATTCTGACGGCATTCTGGCTCATTCCTTCTCGTGTGAAGGGTATTTAAGGCCCATTTGGAATACCCACTCGGAATGGCCCCGAATGTGGCACGAATTTTGCAAATGCTTCATTCCGGCTGGTTCTGCTTGATTCCTGCTGATTCGATTTCAGTGTGAAGGCCCTATTAACGTTGCTATCCATCGTGTCTACATGTATGTCACGGCATCGAAAGATGGCTATCCGGCTTTCCTTCCACCACCTGTTACCTCCCCAATCTCGGTCAGGTGACCATTTCTTACACCTGGGTGGAGTGAGGAAAGTAGTGTAAGTACTGACTAAGTATCCTGCAGTTTCGCCACATGCGCAATGCAATATTTATAGCACGACTTAATGCTCACTAAATTTTATAGCTGATGCGTGCGTCGATTTCGACAGTCTTAAAAAAAGTTATTATGCTTTTCCGTAGAGAAAAACATTTTTTTTTTGCTGGTGTGTTCTTTTTCTTTCCTTTTATGTCAGTAGCCAGTCAAGGGTTAGGTTAGATATTAGCTGTTTAGCAAATATTGGCAATTTATTTACTTGTCCACAATGCGGTATCGCGAGCTTAATAATTATGTAAATGACCCGATCTAAAATTAAGCAGATGTAGGTGCTTATTTCCTACGAATACTCATACACTAGGACATGCCTAATTTTATTGTCTTGTATACGAGTAGCTTAACAAAGAGCTACGGGGAAAACATTCTGCATTTTCTTTTTAGTGTCTTTTTTTTCTAATCTGTCACAACATCGTAGACCTGGATAATATTACTAGTATCTAAAGGAACAACGAGATTCCTACGACCCCATACTTTCGCCAAATGATTTTAACATAGTATATTTTCGAACCTTCTTACTAACTTGCATGATTGTTTTTCTGTAATCTTTATGTAGTATTTCCATGACTCTCATTGCTGACAACTCATGTGTACGAGAGCGTTGCAAAAAACATCCGTGATATGTGTACAATTCTCCTAGGTGTCATGTATCTGGGTCTGGCCGGACCTTCAAAGAGAGAAAAATATTTTTCCCACACTTTTGATCTAACCGGTTTAATTTCCGTGTCTATGTAATCATTTTGACCACGCCACATAAAAATAAAGAAATATTTACATCCAAAAGCTACAAGAGCGTGACCAAGTCAAATGTGTCAAAAATGTGCAAGCAACAAAGTACATGTATCACAGTACACTCTCTAACCCCAAAGTACACTCTCTAACCCCAAATGATGCCTATTCATTCGTGCTTGTCAGAAAACACAATCAACTACTCGAAAAAAAAAACTAATGCCAGGCATACGCAGACTATATTAATTTCCTGCAAAGGTGCGTTTTCTTTTGTTGTACATTTTATCTGCCTTTTGGTACTAGGTGCTTTTCAGTTGTACATACCGTCATGGAGAAAAAGACCACACAGTGCGTTGTCATCCTGGTTGTGTTGGTTTTGAAGCTTTCCTCCGCGTGTCCAGAGGAGTGCTTTGTTCTGGAGGGGGCCAAACTTGTGGATATGAAGAACTGCGAATGCCCAATACGGTGGCACAACAGTCTGTTGACGTCATGCGTTTCACATGGTCAAACGGTAAGACCACAACACTCACGTAAACGGGGGAGACAGAACCTATATCTATAATCTATAAATTAGCATTGTGCATCTTGCACCTGCGCATCTCTCACGAGTCTTAGATCTTTTTCATTATGTTTAGATGCCGAGTCCTGTATATTGGTATATCTCCATTGCATTACATGTATTGTATGCACACATTTCTCTTTTCTTTACTAGGGGTATGTAATTCAAAGACAGCCTTTCCCTTAACCAGACCCCTGAATTGTACAAAACATATAACGTTAAGTGACTATCTCAAGACTGCTCTTTCATATTTCGCTGTCTCGGTTTTGCTACCGAATATGGTCTTTTCCAATGGCACAGGGTCGGTGACACTGGATCACATGGCGGGTATCGAAACCGGGATCGCTTGGTTCCCAGCCTAACACTCTACCAGTAACACCAAATCGAACTGACTTCAAGGATCATCCCGTTTTTTTCCCACCAGGTGGCAGCTGACAGTATTTGCAGCGCGAAAAACCATGGCCTGACGTGTCTGAATCACGTTCCTACCGGGTTTGACCGGTCCGTGACAGGAATCACACTGAACCGTCTGTTCAACCTCACCACCCTCACCAAACAAGACATTCCGCCGCTACCAAACCTGGCCACATTCATGATATACGGCAGCACGATCCAGACAATAGGCAAGTGTAGACATAAAACTACGTATACTACTAGAATGTTGATATTCGGACATAGGTCATTAATGTAGAATATGACACTATGAAAATCATATTAAAATGATTAGATACCAATACGATTCAGACAATAGGGAAGTATGCACAATATTTTTGATATGTTATTAAAATTTTGATGGTTCTTTTACATATCTCATAAAGATTAACAAAAACATAAGATATACACGAAGAAGAAGAATCAGAATTATCCAGAGAACATCTTCATTCTGATTTTGTCATTTTAAACATCCAGAAATGAAGTCATGTAGATAAAACCCCTCTTAATTTATTGTGCGTATATGAGTCGTATTGCAATACATGTTACATTCCTACTTCAAACGATATTATGGTACAAGAAAATAAGGTCATAGTTTTGGTTAAACATAAACAGAAAATTTTTGAAGACAATGGCCATGCTATATTTCACCTAAAATTCTTATCAATACTTTTCTTTTGCAGAAGCGGGTGCGTTTTCCTCCGTGCCGACAATAAAGTCGATAACCATCCGCTGTGGGCGCCTCCTGCATATCGGTGACTCCACCTTTCAAAACCTACCCGATTTAACGTCAATCTACATTGGCTATAACGTCATCAAAACCGTGTCTCCGAAAGCGTTCGTTGGCCTCAAGAGCTTGTCTATGCTTATCTTGAACGGTAATCAACTGACGGTTGCTCCGTTTGAGGCTGTGAATCTAATCTGTCGTACGCGCAGCTCAAGAGCGGTGCGACTGTGGGTCAACGTCGAGGACAATCAAATCGGCACTGTGTCGGAAACGGGTTGGGGAAAGATTTCTGACGCGAAGGTCACTTTCCGACTTGAGGGCAACCCGCTAGTCTGTGACGGTAGGATGCGGTGGCTGGTCTGCCACGCAACGACCATAGCAAAGCATACCCACGGCTTCATCCTAAGAGCTGGCAATCTCCAGTGTACCGCACCGTCTGAACTGGCCGGCAACGACTTCCAATCGCTACACACAAGCTCATTCTGTTCATCTACAGTCCTAACAACAACTGCTTTTCCAATGGCTAAGACATCCACATTTCAAATGGCAGAACGCTATACGCTTCCAACGACAGATTCTTCCCTGACGAAGCAAGCGAGGAAAACAGCATTGGCTACTACGGATGATACCAGTGAGGTCGTATTTGAGGAGAATTCTGATGACGAACAGCAAGCTAGTATGGACTATCTTTACATAGATGTTGGACTCACTATCATCGTCATCCTTCTGTTCGGTGGAGCAGCAGCAGTGGTTGTAATATACAAGCGAAATGTCTCAGAGGAAAGGCAAGTTCCCGTCCACCTGCAACAAGTTATCAGTGCACAACTCATCACAAACCGGATGTACCAGCACTCCGGATTTACCAATGACGACTCTAGGAATCACGAAGAGGCGGGCGAAACTGAGAGGGATTCGGCAAGGCGGAATCCAGCGGAAGACCGAGTCACCATCGACGCATCACAACTGATCTCTAATCGGCTATACAACTCATCTGCACCTGCTGGAAATGCATCTCAAACGACAGAAGAACCCGAGCCGGATTTGACACCGTACCGCACCGTACCTTTTGATGCCATCGACAACACCCTGTAGATCTTTTTCGTATTTGAACATTTAAACAATAACACAATATGACAAAGAGGTAGCGTACCCAAGTACGAGACTTATTTTGACGTTACCCCTTACATAAAACAAAGCATACATTTTTACAAAAAGAAATCAAGTATAAACGGAAAGCAAAGGAAAAGCACGTCAGACAGAAATAATACATTGAACATAATATAACAAGAAAAGATAAACGCAAGTGCAGTTTCCCGCCCACTAATGAAATAATTGGACACATTACAAAACACTTAGTTGCAGTGATGAAATTTTGGGTTGTTGACAGGATATTGGAGTTAACAACAGATGAATACAGAGGACTACCACGGAGTAAAAGGGAAACTTTAGCGTTGTCCGATAGTGATGAGAGGTCAAGGGTGTGTCCTAAAAGCCTGGAGAGTTTGCCGAGGAGGGTTGAGAGTTGGGCATTGTAGATTTTTGTACAACATTAGTAGCGATTACCTGCAAACCGTCTACTACATTTAGTAGTTTTACTTTCAACTTCTGGTTCTAGGTGGCGCTTTAGTGGGGACAATCATCCCAAACAAAGCTTGTAAAATGTGCATGTTTATCTTTGCTTTTATAAATAGTTCATCTTGAGACATATAGAAAGTGGATAGATCTAGAACATATAGTGGCACATAGGCCAGCAAGTTTCCTTGCCGTTTCTGTACGTAGGAGAGTGTATTCTACAGGGAGGGGTTGCTAGCCCTCTCCTTTAACATGCTTGATGCACCTCCTTGAACACGGACATTCTAAGTTTCTCCCAAAAGACGGGTGCAGTCCCAACCGAGATGCCCTTCCCTGGACTTGAATCAGGGTCAAATTCCCTCAACATTGATGATCCTTATAATGTATAGATTTTCTCGTACAACTCAGGTCAGTATCAATTTCTCTCGGTTAAACATGAGTTATAGGGAGTCGGGACATATTTTCTTCACCATCAATTGGTGTTAAGAATGGGGAAGCAGATCTAGCGTTATTTATGTCAGTTATTTTCCGTCAAGCACAAATGTTGAGGTGTATTATGCAAAAGGGAGTTATCATGAGCGATGAATAAGGACAGAAACATGTTTCTTAGTCATGACTTTGGTTTATCAAAAAGCAATGAAATCCGTCAGCATCAATTTACACAACAGAATAAATCATAATAAGCGTGGCAATAAAAACTATTGCCATGGCGACGGTTTTATTGTTTATAAGTATTAATGATTGTTGTTGTAAGTGTGTTGTATTTGTGTTCTATTATTTCGCCTGGCTGTATGTATAAAGATTGTTTTATGGATGTTTCTAGAGCATTGCTGTTAACAAGAAAGGTGATCTCTTGTGACGAGTGACCTATCATAAATGTTTTTCATTGATTATACAACTGGGTTCAATTCCAGCTCTGAGTGCTTTGGCCAGAATGCATCAATTCTGTGGTATAAATGGAGGATGGGGAGTAACAAGCAGTATCCACTACAGGAACTCGCAGTTCTTTTAAACAAAACGTACTCAACATAAGACAAAAGTTGATCCCCTGGAATGTCGTATAAGGCAATGAATAATTTTACCAACACTTTAAGAAAAGCTAATATAAACCAGGGGGCCCAAAATTGACCTTGACCTTCGTCTTCCCAACATCTACCCACATACCAAATATCATCTTAATCCATCCAGAGCTTCTTGAGTTATGCTCACTACAAAGATCCGGACACACAGACAGACACACAGACAGACACACACACAGACACACCCAAAACTATATTTCTATTTTCATGGAGATAAATACTTACCAAGTCTACCAGAATGTACTGGAAATGTTAAGATTGAAGGGAAGGGGTACAATTATGAATTGCCTTTTCACATGGGGTTAAGGATCTGGGGAAAATGAGACCATCCATTAACAAGGGGTTAAGGGTCTGGTAAGGGAGGGACCAGCCATTTGATATGCATGGGGTATACGAGACGTTAAAGATCTATGAACGGGGACCGTCCATTTCACAAGGGATTGAGGATCTGGAATGAGGGCCATCCATTTCACGTGGGGTTAAAGTTTCTTGGAAATGGTATGGGGAAGGAGGGACCAACCATTTCACGTGGGGTTAAGGGTCTGGGGAAAGGAACCCAACCTTTTCATATTGGGAGGTAGGACTATCCATTTTACGTCTAGTTGAGGGTGTTGGGAGGGTAAAACAATCCATTCCTTTCAATTCTAGTGTAGACTAAACACTACACATTTGATTTCAAACTGTTTATTTGATAGCAATTTTTATTGACAAAATAGATATATGCAAACAAATGTGTGCAAATCTAAAAAACACACAATGAATTGAGAAAAATACACAAGCACTATATAAAACTTTAAAAAGTGAACTGAAATCTTAACATCTTCCATACATAGATTAACAATTACCCTTACTCTAGGACACGGTGGCCAACAGAGCCAAAATCAGATTCAGTAAATGTAACATTGTCATTACATGGTATAGAGGTAGCTTGGCGCCTTTGTACTTGACGAAGAATAGAAAGTTATTTTGTTGTCTAAGGCTTAGGCAGAGCTGATTATTAGTGTTCGACAAAAAGATGTTGCATCAGTATGTTATTGTGTGTTTGGAAGGGTTAGTTTGTTAGTGTGTGTGCGTGTCTGTGTCTTTGTCTTAGTATCAGCGTCAGCCTAAGCCTTAGGTAGGGATTTTTCCAAATGACTGATTTAAAAGGCTACAAACAACCTATACTCATCAATAAACGGGCAATATTAATCGATCTACTGAATTACAATAATACAATTGAAATACATTTGTAACACAAAGGCTAAGTGACAACAAAAGACAGCCACCCTGTACTGGAATGGCATGATATGATATATTCAAAACAAAGACTACTTACAAAAGACGCATGTCTACACAGCTCAGTATCTCAAAACCTCTTTGCAATACGAGACCAACATGAAGCTTGACTCAAAAATATGGGAATAGGCAAGCTTAACTACATGAATCTAACATCTTGATATACATAATGTACACTTTGCATTCTGTCTGCAATGATTCGGTTTCTGTGACTGTGTCGACACAAAAAGGTATAGTGTGTCTAAAGGACTAAACTACTAATATCAAATAGGCTCTTCAACCACCTGTCTTCATTTCTGGCCTGTGTCGTTCTCTTGGTTCGGGACCCAAGATAACGACACGAGGCAGATTATGTAATGGTCTAGGTCCCCGACAACCACTGACCACGACATAAAACAGATATAACACCAGATGTTGAACCAGGAAAGTTCCTGTTTCTAAAAAACAGAATTTAGAGTAACGCTAAAAACAATGCCGACCATCGACACAGCCACAGAAACCAAACCAGTCACACATTGGGCCTGTATAACACAGAAACGGGCTGAAGACCTGAGTGCAAAAGGAGCCTTGGAGAGACTGAATGACTCCTTGGCTTGGTGATGAACTGGATGTTGCCACGAAGCACCGTCAGTGATGGTAGCACCTGAAGCCTCCATTCCCAGCTCCTTCGCCCTTAGCAAGTCCAGGCATTTCTGCCAAATCGGTAGAACAAACATATATGCATCAGCAACCTCACACAAACTGTTCAACCAGTCATAATTTTGATTATAGAAATAAAACTCTCCAAAGCACTGTTCGGGTCCAGACATTGAAACTGTAAGCTTAAATTTACCAGCACAAAGGAAAAAGACTGCTGTCCTACAATTAAGAAAAGCTACTTTCACAAAACACAGTACAGTGGAAGCCAGTTAATTGCACGTCGGATAAACGTACACTTCTGTCAATTGCACGGAGACTGACAATACTGCCCAAACAAAATACAATGCTACAAACATGCCTAGCTATAGGCCGATTGCCTAATTTTACACAACACACAGTGCCATACCTTGTCATATGTCCGTGAAAGACTGATGTCCATCAGGTCTTGTAGAGATGATTGACATACGGACTGTCCTCTAAACATCCAGTTATGAAATGTCTTCTCAAGAAGCTGATGAAGACGACTTTCAACGAATCCAACTATGGGAAGTGGCACCAAGACGGCTTCCGCCAGGACCACTGTCTCCTCGGATGCCTGGCATCTCCTTTGCCCACATTTTCCCGGCAGGCCTTGCTGTGAAATCGGCAAAAGAAACAGACATGCATGAACTGCCTCACTACCGCTGCAACAAACACAAATGGTTCAACGCCGGCTGTCCATTGGCGAGTAGGAACTGGACACACAATGCAGTACAATACCTTGTCTATGTCTCGGAAAGACTCGTGCCTTGGTGATGCACCGGACGTTGTCACGAATCACTTTCAGTAACGGTGACGCTTTACACGTCCATTATCCAACTCTGTTCCTTGATTTCCACGTTCAGTCATTTCTAACAAATCGGTAGAAGAAACAGGCACATGCATCAGCTGCCGTACCACCGCTGCCACAAACACAAAAGGATTAAGGCCTGTCCAGTGGCAAGTACCTAGAAACTGGACACCCCAAACCTCTATGCAGACTATCTGATATTCAGATGAAGAATGCGTATGCCAAAATTTTCCATGATCCACCTGACAAACATTCCAACCATAATACAAATGTATTCATATGCGTCATTCAAGCATTAATTTAAGTACTTAGCATTAATTGTTCGGGTACAAACATTGAAAATGAAACTATAAACTTAAACTTGCCAACACAAATGAATTGTTATTCATTGGCAAATAACGTTGTCCTAGCTATAATCAAAAACTGCTTTCACACAATACGATACGATACCTTGTCATATGTCTGGGAAGACTGCGAATCGTTCACGTTCGGCACCTTCCTTCGCCAGCCCTACCCACCTTTTCCGCGTCCAGACATTTCTTCTTACGGTACGATGATATAAAAGACGAGACAAAAATGAAACTTCACCAAGAAATATGGTAAAGACTATACCTAATACTTAAAGTAAGCTTAGCTATGTGAATGAGGCATGACAGGAAGTGAACATGATTTGTGATTGTAATTTCAGTTCTTGGTTTAACATAGAAATAGCGGGAATAATCATGATCTCTTGAATGATGGAAAGCGCAAGAGTGCGCTTTGCTGAAATTCCAAGTAATGCTGCCGTTTGTTTTGGTTACAATTTTGAGAGTAATGGCTTCAGTCTGTTTCTGCCTTATACAAGCCCATTGAATAGCTGATTCGGTTTCTGTAACTGTGTCGACGCCGAGAAGTCTAGTGCTTCTAAATGAAGCAAATTTTACTATTGATATTAAATAGGCTCTTCAGCCACCTGTTTTCCTTTCTGGCCTGTGTCGTTCTCTTGGTTCGGGACCCAAGATAACGACACAAGGCAGATTATGTAATGGTCTAGGTTCCCGACAACCACTGACCACGACATAAAACAGAAATGACAACAGATGGTGAATCAGGGAAGTCCCTGTTTTAAAAAAAAACAACAGAATTTACAGTAACTGGCCATCGACACAGTCACAGAAACCAAATCAGCCACACACCAGGCCTGTACAACACAGAAACGGGCTGAAGACCTGAGTGCAAAAGGAACTTCCATTTACAAAATGTCCTGATATAAACCCCTACCTGCATCATCACTCGAGATGTCAACAAAACACACTCAAGCGCCTTACCATCAACCAAGAGATTTTTTAAAGTTAAAGTATCCTCACAAATTATTTACTTCCTATCATGCCGATGACAAGTTAGTCCCAGCCCATCTCTGCAATATGTTTCCATTTCACACCCCATAAGACAAATAACAACTTAACTTAGATAGGACAAGCAAGATGGCGGCCATGACCAGACGCGCATCGTATGAGCTCCGCCTGTAAATAACTCTCAGAGCGGTTGCTTGTGTCGCAGAGTTTTCTATACAGTTTATTTCGACTTCTGTTCATAGTTCCTTTATACTTTAAACTTTTAAGACATCCAGCAGTGCTCTACCACCATGGTTCGAGAGAAAAACGCAGATTTCGAGTCGCCGGAGAAGACAAAGAGATATCGCACTAGATCGGGCAAGACCAAGCCGTGGAATACACCGGCGAAGGAAATCCAGGACTTTGAGCAGGTTACAGAAGATCACACAGACTCAAGCAAGACAAAGGTATGTAACCTCAAAATCCGTACAACCCCAGACCGCGTTTCGTTGTGGATTGATGCTAGCAGAGTTTGCTTCGATCGTTCGCTCGCGGAAGACACAGGATACAAGTTCACTTGGAAGAAGGGTAACGTTAACCATCCCCAGCTTTCGGTTACTGATCCCGCTTGGTCAGGAGAGAACGCCAAAGTCGTCACCATTCACTACTACCATACGGGTACAATTCTAATCCATGGGAAAGGTACACCTTGGTTCGCTAAAGACGTCTTTCCGCAAATCAAGAAAGAAGTCGATAGTATTGCCGACGTCGCTTTGGGGCAAGATGGCGGACTTGAGAATGAAGGACTTGAAGGCGGGAAAGTTGAGACAAAAGACGACGACACTAGGACAATAGAGTCTACCTCTGAGTGTGGCGCACAAGATGGCGGACTTATGCATAAGGAACTTGAGGCTGACGTAGATAAAACAAAAGACGACGACGCTAAGACAATGGAGACTACCTCCGAGTGTGAAGCGTCCGCCATGACAGCGCCTGACAGTGACTTAGAACAGACAACAAACTTGGAGCCTGTAACTGTTGATTTGACCAAGGATCTGGCCGTAGAGAAAGACATCCTAGCAGAAAACACAACTCCAAAATCGCTCAGGTCTCCTTCCATCCGCAAAGTACTGGGAGGTCTTGAGAACATTTTCCTTACTCCATTCACAAAAGTACGGGAGTCTGCAGGTAAAAACAAGATGGGGAGTAACCCACAACTCTCAAACCCACGATCGCGCCAAGCTCTAAAGATGGACCTCCCAAAAGAGCCAGAAACAAGTGCAAAGCTCCCCAGTACTGACTACGAAAATATGTACACAACGCTGGTGGACGATATAAACGAGCTGAAGACCCTGGTTTTCAGCAACAAGGTAACTATGGACAAACAAGGAAAACTAATCGCTAGTCTACAAGCCAACCTGCAGAACAGGAAAGTCGTGATTGACAAGCAATCTCGACAAATTGAGAACCTTGGCTCTGAACTTCAACGTCAACGTGAAATCACGAAGAACCTGACTGACACACTAGCTTCTCAGAAAGCCGACCATGACGCTTTGCAAGCTCAAGTTCTCATCCTGACGAACCGTGCTCAAACATCCAACACTCAGACAAGACCAGTAGATAACAAAGCTCAGAAGGATGACTCCAGAATGACGAACAAAGCTCAACCATCCGACATCCAAACAACACTAGTAGAGAACAAAGCTCAGAAGGATGAGTCCAGAATAAATCGTTTGTACTCTGAAATCGTTACTGGAGGCCGAGCACAAAACCCAATCACCGATGCAGCCCCGAACACCAAGTCATCGGCTCCCGCCCCCGGGCCCGCCCCCGCTCAAACTGACGGAAACACAACAGCGTCAACTCCAACCGAAAACGATCAAGGTGTAACGACACAAGTAAGAATCTTTGCGGATTCCCTGTGGAATAATGTCGATCCCGAGAAAATATACAAACACAAAAGAGCAAGCATCTCCAAAACCACTACCCTACCAAGAGCCGCCGAAAGGATTATCGCGTCCCCAGATCCCAACACCGAGCTTGTCATCATCCATGTCGCATCTAATGATTTGGACAATACTAAAAACAGACCAGACAGCGTTGCCACCTGTGTAGAGCAAACACACAAAGTTATCGAGTCTACTAGAGAGTGTTTTCCTAACGCAAAGATTGGGATGTCGCAGGTCCTACCGCGAGGAACGAATATGAACTCCAAGCTCAATAGGAACATAGCTTCATACAATGACGCCATTGAAAGGTCCTGTCTGACGGATAACGACCTCATATATATCCGACATAGACTCTTGTCAGAAGATCGATCGCTATACAAGCCTGACGGGATCCATATCAAACCCGACACAGGCGTCAGGCTTTTGGTAGCGGACGTCAAACGTACACTTCGGCACCAACGGGAAGCTCATGCTGTAAATCGGACAGACAGACAGGACAGAAACCCGACATCACAACACAGGAACCCAGGGAGAAACGGTGCATCAGTGTCGTACCGCACACAATCCGACCGACACCAGCCATTGGGACCCCGGCAGGAACCTCCAAGAAAGCCCGTGCAGCCTGACAGACGACCTTCGCCAGGGCCCCTGCGGATGCCTCAGAGGAACCCGCCACTGCTGTTTCCCTGGAACCAGGTACCCCCACCACCTCCACAGTGGAACCACAAGACTGGACCGTCGTTTGCTGAGACTGGGGACAAGCGTCAAACTGTGGAGACACTTATGAACATGTTGGCAGACTTCCTGAGACACTAAACTGAAGACATGCCGGTTCGCTAGAAGGATAACGACCAGTTTTATCCAAGTGACCACCCAGGTGACAAAATTACCTTATAATTACACATACAAATACTTCTGTACAATCTACCATGAAAGGGGAAACCCGCATGTATTATGTAATGTAAGTTTTAAGTACATATTTACGTTAACTTGTATTGATTAACTCTGCGCACAAAGTAGCTAAGCTCTCATTGTTAGAATATTTGTTATTATCGTCCAATTGTCAAACTCAATATGTCAGCGCAAAAGGTAGCCCTGAAGTTTTGTTCATGGAATATTCAGGGTGGGCTTAAGCGGAAAAGCCAGGACGACGATTTTGTTAGCTGTTTAGAAGATTATGATTTCGTGTGTATGCAAGAAACTTGGCTTAAGCCCAAGGAAAACTTTAGATTAGATTCTTTCAGTTATTTTAGGAGCGATAGGAATGTAGTGAAAAGGAGCTCAGGCGGGGTAATGATAATGTTCCGAAACCATCTTGCAAAAGGCCTGACAAAACTTCCAACAAAACATCCTGATATCTTATGGTGTAGATTAGATAAAACCTTTTTTGGTCTAGAACGGGATCTGTTTGTAGGATGCCTATACTTTTCCCCCGAAAATTCATCACCTATTTCTACAAGCAGTAACTTGCCCTTTGAAACGATACAAGATGATATTTCCAAATTCTCTAATCAAGGGAACATAATGTTATTAGGTGACCTTAACGCAAGAACAGCATCTCTACAGGAGACTACAATTCAAGATGACTGCCTAAATCACGATTTTATAGATTTCAAAGATGACCTACGGTATAGATCAAGCTCCGACAAAGGTGTAAACAAATACGGCAAGCACTTAATTGAGCTCTGTTCATCTGCTGATCTAACCATTTTAAACGGTAGAGTCGCAGGAGACCTGTCCGGAAAGCTTACCTGCCATAAATATAACGGTTCTAGTTTAGTGGACTATTGTGTTGTTAGCTCGAAATTCTTTCCAAAAGTTAGATACTTCAAAGTTGACGATCCCTCCGTATTCTCTGACCACTGTTTAATAACATGCTCAATCTCTACGAATTATTCACCCTATATAAAACAAACCAAACCTTTTTCGCATCCTTTACCGACTAAATATGTTTGGGACGACAATTCTAAAGACAAATTTACAGAGGCATTACAAGCTCCCTCAACTGTAAGAGATTTACAGAAATTCATGGATAAATCCTTCCCTACTGTAGAAGGCGCCGTGAAAGAATTCGAAGACATTATCATACATGTTGCCGACAAGTCCTTACGGAAGATTGTCTACAAAAAGAAAAAGAAAAGGAAAAACAAAAACAAACCATGGTTCAACCAGTCATGTGCTGCTCTCAAACGGAAAGTCAATCGTTTAGCTACAGAATTTTCTAAATGTCCCTGGAAACTTGATCTTCGCCATGCTTATTTTAACAACCTTAAAATTTACAAGAAAAAGATTAAAGCAGAAAGACGGCTCTTCAAAGAAAGGCAATGGAACAATCTTTATAAACTCAGTAAATCAGACCCACAAAAATTCTGGAGAGAAATGAAAATTCAAAACCAGGATGGAAATGATAAACAAGATGAAAATAATAACATAAGCCCTGAAGAGTGGAAAACTCACTTCAAAAATCTGAACGATCTTGTAAAAATTAATGAAGCCGACACAGATTTCCATCAACATATCGGTCAGAAAGAAACAGACCTGCTTCAGACAACGGGAAGTGATAACGAAGTTGACATAGGAAATAAGGAGCATACCAAAACTATTATCAATACCCTTGCAAATAAAACGGGAAATCCCTTGGACTATGACATTTTAGAAGACGAAATCATAGCCGGACTACATAAACTAAAGGGCCGTAAAGCATGTGGCACAGACTCCATCACTAATGAAATGCTAAAATGTGGCACAAACCAACTTGTCATACCACTGAAGAAACTGTTCAATCTCGCCATCCAGTCCGGTACATTTCCCAATCAATGGAGTCAAAACATTCTCGTCCCCATACACAAAAGCGGCAATACATCCAACCCGTCAAACTATAGAGGGATCGCAATTTCTAGCTGCGTTGGGAAACTGTTCACTCTCATATTAAGTAACCGTCTGCAGCACTTTCTGGAAGATAACAATATATTGACTCCTTCTCAATCCGGATTTAGACAAAACTTCCGGACAAGTGACAACATCTTCGTGCTTAAAACTATCATCGATAAACAGTTGTCTGAACCTGGTGGAAAGTTATACGCATGTTTTGTTGATTTCAAGAAAGCATTCGACTCTGTTTGGAGAGATGGCTTGTACTACAAACTGTTATCATCAGGCATAGGTGGACAATTCTTCAAAATCATACAATCCATGTATTCCAACATAAAATACTGTGTTAAAACTCCTGGTGGCCTGTCAGACTACTTTAAATCAACGTGCGGCGTACGCCAAGGGTGTAATCTAAGCCCCCTTTTATTTAACCTTTTTATAAATGACATCCCTAGCGAGTTGTCTTCATCATTATGTGATCCTGTCACTCTCGATAATACTCCAATTAACAGTCTCCTATGGGCAGATGACCTAGTCCTCTTCTCAAAGTCAGAAAGTGGTCTCCAAGAGTGCCTAAAGAGACTAGACAGATTCTGCTCACTCTGGAAGCTAGCAATCAATAGAGACAAAACTAAAGTTATGATATTTTCAAAAACTGGACGAACAGGTTACAACAAAAACTCAAATTTCCAATCACAAGGACAGTCCTTAAACATTACAAACTTTTATACATATCTGGGGGTAGATATAACACCCTCCGGATCATTTCAGCGTGCAACAAAACAACTGAGAATAAAAGCCCTCCGGGCTTCTTTCAAACTCAGATCCCTCCTTCTGTCAAACTACAACCCATCCATTCCACTAGCACTTGATTTATTTAATAGTTGAGTCAAACCAATTCTACTTTATTGCAGCGAGATACTGGGAACAACAGTTCAATCACGGGATCTCATCCTTAATGGAATAGCGGAATGTCCAAATGAAAACATAAGACAAATATTATCCAACATTATATCTCCGATACTAGGATCGGATGTTAATATCCGTAAAGCTACTCGTGTCGGAAAAAAAATCTGACCCACCATCTAACCGTCCGGTTTTAATTCGACTCAGCAAGTACAATGATAAGTTACAGATGATATATCATTCCAATACATTAGCTAAACAAAACATTACGGTAACTCAACCTCCAATTTCTTACGAGGTTTCCGACCTAGAATATGTTCTTCTAAACTTCTGCAAAATACTTCTCCGCGTCCCCAAAAGTTCAGTTAACGCTGCAGTAAGGGGAGAATTGGGCATGTTTCCGCTATACATAGATACACAGACTCAGCTGGTTAAATATTGGATAAGATTGAACAGCCTTTCGAATGACAGAATCGTAAAAAAAGCATATAATGACGCTGTAAGACTAGAACAAGACTGGGTTATACATGTACGAGATACACTCTGTAGACACGGGTTCCAAAATATTTGGCTGAACCCCAACGTAAGCGCCAACTACTTTGGAAACATGTTCAAGGAGCGCCTTAAAGACGAGTTTCTATCCAGCTGGCGACAAAAAATCAAAAGTTTCAGTAAACTCGAAACATATTCAAAAATAAAATCTGAATTTCATATTGAGAAATACTTGCTTTCGGTCCAAAACAAATCTTTCGTAGCCAATACAACAAAACTCAGAATTGCTGCACATCGGTTAGAAATTGAAAAGGGCCGACACAATAATGTCCCAGCGAGCCAGAGACTGTGTCCAACATGCAAAGAAGGCGTAGAAGATGAATACCACTTCATGATAGAATGTCCAACTTACATAGAAGAAAGAGCTAAATTAATGCAGACGATAAAGAACAAATCATTACCTAAGACAAACAGAGTTATTTCATGTACTTATGTCATGTCCCGACACTGTTTCCGTTTACGTAGGTCAATACATATACACATCCATGCAGAAAAGGAACCTCATGATTTCAACTTAATTTTGTTTACATTGTCATAGTAATGTATATACTAGATAATAAGATCCTCGCTATGTCTCCTCTCAGTCATATTGTTTGTATAAAATACTGCCTGAATGTAGTATGTTTTCATGTTATTAGCAATAGAACATTGCATAACCTATTGTTACTTTGTTAGGTTAATTCTACTACTAGCATATTGCTAGTTGTCTGTACAATATAACGTTACCTAAGTTTGCCATACATTGTACCCGTTTTACAAATGTTGTGCAATAAACTTTGACTTGACTTGACTTGACTTAGTTTCAGGTCCTCTGGTTGATCCGGGCTCGATGGTACCAATAAGATCCTGGAAGCAACAAAGCGAAATTATTAAGATTAGGTCGAGACAGCCTTCTTGTTTTGTTGTAATTCATCATCATCATCATCATCATCATAGGTACCCCCAGATGACCCCGCGTGGGGGCAAAGTAGGGGGGGGGGGTTGAGGTCCCGGGTAAGGGCGGGCAGCCCTCATGCCTGGCACGGAAGCACTCAACGGTGGGAGCACTAACTACCGTGCCAGGCAGGGAATGCCACTCTGGAATTGTTCAGGGAAAGTATGAGAATTTGTAGGTGTCAGTGCGGGCGAAAATTGGTGAAAAATGTTCCACCGTCAAAGACAACCCTCTGGGTTCTCTCCGCAAGGAAGGCCCTAAGCCAAGACTGAAGAAGGCCAGAAATGCCATAGTGCTCGAGTTTGCTCAGCAGACGTTCGTGAGGCACGGTATCGTGTGCGTTGCTAAAGTCAACCACCGCGGCATCGACCTGTTTGTTCTGGTCCATATTTTTGGCCAGGTCTTGGAGGGTAAGCACCAGCTGGTTCTCGCAGGACAGACCCTTTCTGAAGCCATGTTGCGTTAGGGACAGAATGCCATGAGTGTCTAGATGTTTCATCATGTGGCTGTGCACGATGTGTTCGAGCACTTTACCACAGACCGATGTCAGAGACACCGGCCTATAGTTTAATACATAAGAGACCGCACAAATTGTTTTCTTCCTATCATGCCGACAAGTTAGTCCCAGACCATCTCTACAATATGTTTCCGTTTCACACCCCATAAGACACACAAGAACTTAACTTAGTTTCGGGTCCTCCGACAGGGCTTTCACACGAGCACCGATCTCCTGGACGTCACCGTACAGCTAGCCGTGGAGATGGCATCGGATCGGACAACCTCTCACCGGGATAAGTCCAAACATGAACATTGCAGCTGCAGTTGATCCGTCTTGATGGCGCCAATAAGATCCTGGAAGCAACAAAGCGAAATTATTGCAATTAGGTCGAGACAGTCTTCTTGCTTTGTTGGAATACGAGCGATCGCGATGATGTCACGCTCACGGTGACGCAGTGGTAGGCAAAAAGCAGGTGTTTTGAAAAAGATTGATTTACATATTAACCAATAATTTGATCTGCTAATTCAAATATGAATTTTTAATCCAATCTACTGCCATTCTGGTAGGTGCCAGCCGTCGAATACCCCGGATGTAAACAACAAGAGCGATCGGTCGTATTGATATAGCACAGTGAGGCCTTACATGTAAGCGCCGGTAGGTCCGCGTTTTTATGTCCTCCAACGTTCACAAAAGAATTCAACGTTAACGTTGCCGATTATTGGCATTACATTGGACTGTTGATAACTTGCCTAAAACATATAAATGCACTATGTGAAAAACGACCCTACTAACCTGTTGTCTTGGGTTAGACACGGCTTGAAGTACAAAGGATTCACAGCGGTCGTGCTGCCCTTTTGTAATGGGAGTTGCGGGGTATGTCTGTAACATCAGACGGCTGGCAGACGAACGACGCGACACTTTGGGGTTTCAGACAGGTAACCACAGGGGCTAGTCTATACACGATTGGTCTAGTCTAGAAAATCCGCCGGTGTTATTGGTCAAAGGAATGCTCTTGTACGATTGATTATCTGAGATAATGAAATTGATTGCAGCACACGACCAGAGGTAGCAGTTCATTACGGCACTGCAGCTGGAAATGAGCCTAGGACTCTGTTTCTATGCCTAGGATAGGCACCATCTTCTGTAGTTGCCGCTGACTCATTCTTTTTGTTTGCTCAAGACGGATAGCAAGCGAAAGGAATGAGTGAGTCAGTGGTTCTTACGGAGGGCTAGAAAAAGGCAAGTCGAAGTTCATTGCACAACGCTTGTAAATAGATACAATGCAAGGCAATCACTGGCTTATTTAACCAATCGCAGGCCATTCGCCAATGATGCATGCGGATGGTCGGCGCCACATGACATGAACGGCCCTTTGTCACATCACCTAAAGTTATGTAAATTGAATGGATAATCTGCGTTGTGTAAATCCACTTGTTTGATGTAACACCCTAACGTTTTAGGTCATACCCTACCTATACTTAATACTGTGGAATTCTACAAAAATAAGCAGAAGAAAGGGAAGTCAAAATCTCATTTCTATGACTAAACGTCCATGGCAAGACAACCTAATAAGGACGAGAAAGTGCTCAGATTGCATGGCTATGGCGGTCCCAGTCTTTCAGTCCAGAGAAAGTAAAATACTGTACATGTACATGATACAAATAACTCAGTTTCCGGGCGTTTTCTGCGTTTTCCTGACTCGAGTTTGTGGTTGGTGGCTTTTTTGTCGGATTCGGGTTGCGGGCATTGTCCTCGCCCAACTGATTGAGTTTGGGTAGGTCAGATGAAACGCAGGTGGTGATTGTTATGATTGGAGTCTACGATAAAATGAATAGAACGAACCATTCCTTTTATAGGGATTTTAAACTTGAAGTTACCAATGCAAGAGAGGCTTTTTCGACATTGAAAAACTGTACAACATGATATGTACTATTATGATTACAACATGTAGTGAAAAATAGGTTCTATTATAGCAATTAGATTATTGCTATAGCTTAATTATAGTTCGTAAATCAGCCTCATTACGAAACACATTGGGTACCTACTGGCTGCAAATGCACCAGATAATAATTCAAAGAATAACAATGTGTTCAAAGCATGAAAGTCTTAGCAAAGAAAGCTATTGTAGCATTTTCTCATAAATTATGTAAATGAGACCCTAATTTACATGAATTACGTATGCATGTTCAACTTAACGTACATGTTGCTGCCAAATGTCGCAAGTGTGGAATTTTCGTCATTTAGCACTATAATAACAATTTCTCATTAATTATGCAAATTAGGTAACAGTTTGCATAATTGATGTCTATCGATATTTCTCTCTTTTCTAGTTACATTTGTCGTGTTTAAGTGATCTAGTATTATGAAATACTGTGGCTTCGGAAGAATGGAATTTTCGTCATTTAACATTGTAATAACAATTTCTCATTAATTATGTAAATTAGGTAACAATTTGCATAATTGATATCTATCGATATTTTTCTCTTTTCTAGTTACATTTGTCATGTTTAAATGTTCTAGTATTATGAAATACTGTGGCTTAATAAACTGTGCTCATTAGTTATATTAATCATGCAAATTAGCCCCTGGTTTGCATTGATAGCCCTTATTCATGGAAGACATCTCCGAATTTATCTACATATCAAAAATCACAATGATCCGTCAACCCCTTCCCGAGTTATTCCCTTCCAAAAGGATGGTGCAATTGCGCACGCAGGGACGAATTGCTGTGGAATTTCGGGAATATTTGCCAATCGGATATATGCCTAACAGTAAGCTTAATATTTCTCTCTTTTTGAGTTACATATGGCATATTTTTGAGTAGTCTAACATGAAATGCAGTGTATTTGTAAACTGTCCTCATGAATTATGCAAATTAGCCCCTGATGTGCATGATTAGCATTTGATTATGTAAGGCAGCTCTGAAGCTATCTACATTCCAAATATCATGAAGATCCGTCAACCTATTCCCGAGTTATTCCCCTCTGAAGGGGTGATGCAACTAGGCGTGGAAAAATTCCTGACCTGCCTGCGGAATTTTGTGAATTCTTGTCAAACGGACGCACACTATACTAGTAGGCTAGCCCCTGAGGCGTCGCCAAAAA
>NW_023365820.1:588413-593483 GCF_000003815.2 Branchiostoma floridae
ATTGTTATTATAGGTGTCAAAAGGGCATTCCATTCCAGACGCGACTGTAATTTTCCGATAGATATCAATTGTTTGAAGTGACGTATGTATGCTACGTAATATTATACGATAGAGTATAGGCCCACGCGCCTCTTATGAACAATTGACCTTTTTGGTGTGCTTATAGCGCCGCTCATTTATGCCGAAAATATTCACGATAAAGGAAGTGTCTACGTGTATAGGGAATACATGGGTAGGGTCTGCATGGGTTCAGTGAGTGTCATATTGTTTTACAAACACACGTGCAAGTTGCGTAATTCGACACAAGTGGAATTCCACAAAAGGGCGGATGATCATGCATTCATTGATACATTATGTATTGGGAAATAACACTTCATTCTGCAATGGAATGCCCCTTTAAATGACGAAAAATTCCATTCTTGTGACATGGTAGCAACATGTACGTTAAGTTGATCATGCGGACGTAAGTCATCCAAATTAGGGTACCGATTATCTTTTACATGATTTATGAGAAAATGCTACAAAAGCTTTCTTTTCTAAGACTTTCATACTTTGAACACATTGTTATTTAGGTAGAGGAAATAATCAACTGATATCTTTTATGCAAATGAGGACCTCATTTGTATAATCAATGAGAAACATTTATAATCGGTCACTCGTCACAACAGATCACCTTTCTTGTTAACAGCAATGCCCTACAAACATTCATCGCCTAATTTTCTTCATACATACAGCCAGGCGAAAGGATAGAACACAAATACCACACACCTACAACAACAATCATTAATACTTTTAAAACAATAAAACCGTCGCCATGGCAATAGTTTTTATTGCCACACTTTATTCAGTTTGGTGTGATTTTGCTGCATAATTGCACTGGTAGTGGTAGATCTAATATCATTAAGTATGGAGGAAACCTGAGGCTTATAATATAGATTATATTGTCAACCAACTACGTCTCCGGCTACAAGATACATATATGCAAAAGTGGTTTAATTCTATTGAAAACAATTCAAACTGTCTTTTCTTAGCAAGTCAAAAGAAGGTTATGAACAAGAAACATACCTTTATGATATGAATAATTTTGAAATTTGAAAAGCGATTACTCAGTTAAGAATCAGTAGCCGTAAATTGATTATTGAAACAGGCAGATATCATAATGTAGCCCCTGACCAAAGGTTCTGTCCTTTCTGTCCAAAGCATATTGAAGATGAATTTCACTTTTAATGGAATGTTCTAGATACGCTATTTTACGCAATGAGCTATTCACATTTCTCGAATCCAGTACAGCAGATTTCAAGAGACTCGATGCTACAGAGAGATTTGTATATATCTTTGGATGCCACAACTCCCATAATGCAAAGATAGGCAAATATATCAAAGACTGCTTTGCTATTAGAAAGAGTAATGAAACTCATGTATAGCTCAACTCGATTGTAACACTATATCAAAGACTTGTGTTAGCCCTTCTTGTTATGTTAATTAGGATATTAATAATAATCAAGTTTATTGCAAATTCTTGCCCATGGGCTAATTGCAGTTAACATAAAAGATTCAAACAATGTAAGATGCAAAATCACAAGTGTCTACTCTAGTCTAAAACTAGTATAAGCTAACTCTAGATCCTGGTTTATTGGGTTCGACTCCTTTTTCGAAGACAGTGGAAGACGAAAGTTCCCACCTTTTTTATTATGTGTGGGTTTTGTGAAGTTAGAAGGAGAACTGATTTCTTTTTGTCGGTGAATGTGAGGAAGTTTGGGTGGAATTTGATGGTCTCTTTGAACAGCTCTTTTCTTTCTTGACTATAGAGAGAGCAGTTTGACATATAATGTGTTTCGTCTTCCACCACGTTTGACGTACACTGTTTGCACGTTCTTTCACACACGGATAGCCTCTTGTACCGCCCTCTCTCAATTTCGAGAGGGTGGGCACTAATTCTAATTTTGCTGATTGCCGAGCGTAAATCAAAATCATCTAATTCTAAGTATTTTTCCATAGTATGTGCTGTTTTACAGGTCTTATAAAACCTTAGCTTGCCAGTATCTATACTCAAGTTATGGCGAGAGGTTTGGATAAACATATCAGAGATTCTAGATCTTATCATTGTACATATAGATCTGATATCACTAAGTGAGTTACATGAATACAAAAGGTAGGAGTGGCCACTACCATCTAAAATTTCTTTCACTCGTTGTAACAAGGTTCTTCTACGACTATTAGAAATAGATTTATGTTGACACAAAAGGGCATCAGCTTGTAACAAATGTCTTTGAGAATCCATTTGTAATAAGCGTAGCCAGTAACGAATAACACGCACAGATATATCTAAGTCTAAAGGAAATCTGCCAAGCTCTGCTCTAGAAGCTAAATTACTACAATTTCTAGAAACTCCAAGTATATTCTTACAAAAGCGGTGATGCGAAATTTCAATTGGGGAGTTGTCATTAATAGACTCTGTGCCCCAAATTTCACACCCATATAGGAGAATTGGCTTTATACAAGAATCAAATATTTTTAGCAAGCACTTTGGCGAGACAGATGAGCGAATGAGAGATTTCAAACTATACATAGCTTTACGAGCTTTGAGTGAAAGTTGTTTTTTGGTCAGGGAGAAACTTCCCGACGATGTAATAGTCAGGCCTAGGTAGCAGTAAGAAGGTACTATGTCCAGGGTATCTTGATCAAATACGAATGTTTGGTTTCGGTAGGATCGGCCAGATTTGTTGAAAATTATAACTTTAGTTTTCTTAAGATTAACTTGGAGTTTCCATTTCTTGCAGAAGGCACTTAATCTGTTGAGTGCGCATTGCAACCCTTTATCTGATTCAGAAAATATAACCACATCGTCTGCATATAACAAGCACGATACAAATAAATTATGTAGAGATGGTGGTTCACATTCGGCATTATCAAGTACATGAACGAGGTCATTAATGAATAGGTTGAACAATGTAGGACTTATTAAGTCTTATTCTATACACCTATTTTGTACTTTGTGTAACAGTCGTTGCCATACATTGTACCATGTACAAATGTCGAGCAATGAAGTTCTTCTTCATTAAAATTGATTTCCCCCTGTTGTCAAGTATTTTCCTGTGGTGACTGAAAAACACAATAAGAACAATACGGATGAGCTCAGAATGCGTTGACGCTCTTCACCTTCACCACATACATGTACATGTTCCTCATCATCACTTTTCATACCTCCGGTTTCCTGTATATACGAGGGGTGATCAATAAGTTCTCGGCCTAAGGCCATGTTGATTTGATTATATGGATGACATCCGCGCTCGCACCAATTTTCGGCCGTTTCCAAAAAAAAAAAAAGTTTTCCACCACACAATAAATTGTACAAAGCAGCTGTAAAATGAGCACAAATATTCCGTAGATTGAAAAAAAAAGTATCAGAAAACAGATAATTAACCATAGTCTAATGCCATAGAATGCCAAAATAAATCTAAACTCAAAGAATAAGATGTGAAAGGACAGAAATAAAAAAATCTTCTGTTGGTAGGGGGAGGTACCATTACAGAAATTCAGGTCCTGTTCTGGTCCAGAGGAAACTTGAGAACTGGCAATACTCAAAACAATGGTAATTGGTCAGTTTTACTACAAAGGAATCTGTTTGGTGGACTATTGCACTAGCATTTACAAATCCCATCTCCAAGTAATACGGGCTAACTGTCTTTGTACCTTTGACTGTAGAAACTTGGTACAATTGACTATAAACTCTACTTGACTTCCTCTTGCTGTCTTCTTGGCCCCCGGTATGACCCCAAATGCCTGCCGACATAGTGTGTCCATTTTGTAATTGACAAAACCTGTTCCTCTTATTTTTTTCAGGTCTGTTTTTTTCGGATAGGTCCAAGAAGAAAAAATTGTCTTGCTATCGTATAATGTACTGGTCCCTACACCTAACTGTTGGTATACCATACTATGTGTGTTTAGTCCTATGTTCAACCTTCCTGGCCACTTTGATTTCACACTGGAGGCAACTTTTTTTTTTGCCAAACTTTTTTTTTTATTCGCTCGCTCGCATCAATTTTGGAGTTCCCAGAGGATGTCATCCATATAATCAAATCAACATGGCTTAACCCAGAAATAATAAGCACAACTCAAATTTTGAGGCACAACTTTATAGTATGAAGCCTTTTATCCATATCCGCCAAATTTCAAATAATTGCAGTCATTACTTTCCAGGCATTCGTTTTTTGCAAATCAGAAGGTAAGTGGCGAGAAAAAAGTGGTGTGAATTGTGATCAGACATGTTCCCCATGCCGTAAATTAACAGAAGACATTGTCAAAATGATTGATAATGATTCTCCTCCTATTTCAAGCAAAAAAAAAATGGGTGTCTGACTTCCAGCAGCGCAAGATGACCCACCATATCAGGTCAGGTCAATTGTCCACGTTTTTTTCCTTCTCCCTTAAGCCCCGGTCACAAGACTCGTACGACGTCCTTGCGATGGCATATTACGCCTATCGCACGATGATCACAGTGGATCGCAGCTAAATCGTAAGCAAATTCAGCCATCGCAGAGCATCGGATGATGTTCAAAATTTTTCCAGCGTCGTACGATTTTTCACTTGTGTCTCTTCTGTATAGCCGTCTGACCGTTTTTGTGCTTCTTTAACCAACAAAATGTGGACATAGCTGTTGAATACCTTCCTATAATATCTTTAACTGTAAAAATAAATTAAAAAAGACCATGATAACAAGAGTATTACAAGCAAAAGTTCAAATCAAGCGTGAGTACTGGTATGGTTATCTCGGCCTGCTTGCCGGCTCTACGTGTCAGGCTCTTTCGAATATTGTATCATGATATGCTATCAACAAAAAGATGCCATCATACAAAAATCATATCATAAGCATTATATCATATATATTTCCGACTCATAGAGCCTGCCTTTATGTTTGAGTTGTCCCCATGGTTATTACGATTATGGTAAACTGACCCAAGACCGACGAGAGCTGAGATTTGATCTAATTATCAACTCACGTGCATGAAGCGATCAAACAATTGTCTGCATCACCTGTGCGGGGCGCGCTAAATCTCTATTGAGATCACG
>NW_023365820.1:594083-602090 GCF_000003815.2 Branchiostoma floridae
CTGTTGTTTCTTGTAGCGCCTGGTGCCCCTCCTGGCCAGTCCTATGCAGGACAGCAGCCAGCCCAACCTGGGTGGTACCCCACACAGGGGGGGTCGTTCCCCACCCAGGGGGGGTCCTCCCCCCCCCAGGGGGGGTCCTCCCCCACACAGGGGGGGTCCTCCCCCACCCAGGGGGGGTCCTCCCCCACACAGGGGGTATCAGAACCCCCCCCCCCTGTATCAGAACCTCCCCCGTATAACATGGGTTCTGATCAGAAGATTTAAGGGCCTTGGCGATTTTGGGGGCCCTCCCCCCGCCCCCCAAATAATTTCAATGCCCCCCCCCCCCCCCAAATTTCTCCTTTAATACCTTTTCCATTACACACACTTTCTGTCATTAAATAATATAACAGTAATAATAGCGTAGTGTTGTTTGAACGGGACGACGATCGGGGTGTCAAGGCCCGCGCGTCAACAAATTACGCACGTAACGGCACGTTGGAGTCCTGCTGGGGCATATCTCTCCCAAAGTTTTATAACAGCCACCTCTTTGACGACGCCTCAGGGGAGTCGTTAAGTGGTATATATTGCATTCAGTCTGCAAAAATTCTAGGAATTGCACATTTTTCCAAGAATGCTAGTACTCCACAGTATGTTGGGTATGCAAGTCCCCCCCCCCCCCTAAATCTGTTCCAGATGTATCTCTGGTATGCAATGTTGGAATGTAGGTCACACTGGCTCCCTGGAGGAATTTGTCCTTTGAAACTAGTGGTAAGACAGGGAAACTCTGCACAATGGATCAAATTGTCTTGGTTGTTATGTTATGTTATGAAGGATACAATTTCTTTTCTAGAGCTTGTTCAAGCTATACGCCACAGGCAGACAGGAAATACTTCTGTAGTGCTCAGCTGTAGGTTTAGGTCACTGGCAGACCATTGTACTGTACCGGGGATAGTACATTTCTGCTGGCTGTAGGTTTATGTTACAGGTGGGCTAGTATATTGTGCCAGGGATAGTGCGACAGGGAAGTTCCAGTCTATTTCTGATTTGAGCTGTATTGTTGTACCCTCAATCGTCGTCATGGCAATAATACATTTTTATTGCCAGTCTTGTTTTCATTTTGATGACATGTATACAAACATGTAGCACTTGACGATGTTACACTCGCACTGCAACGGTAATAAGACTTACCTTGTCTGATATCACTTCTCCAATCTACGTGAAAAAGATCTTACTGGGAACGTTACGCAAGATCTCGAAACTGAGCGCTTGAACTTTCCGCCAGACCGACGGCTAAGGCCGTCCAGGGATTGGAGGTCCGAAGGTCCGACCGGTCTAGGGGGTCCGGGGAATGCTCCCCGGGAAAATTTGACATTTTTGACCCTCTAAAACGTAAGTTTCCGCATTCTGTGAGGGAAAAAATTGTTAAGCAAACATGAATTTTATGCGTCCATATCAACGCAGAGAAAAGCGGGTGGGGGAGGGGCGGTTCCACGGCGATCTTTTCCACTACACATGTACGATATTTACACAAAAGAAAATAAATTGATTTTGTAGTTGGTAGAGACTTGAGTACATTTTAGCGATATCGTTACTAAAACCGCTTCAAGACTGCTTTAATTATTCCAAAACGGGAGTTATTTTGGCCAACCAACAAACTTGCCGAAAAATTTTCGCGCCATCATGATGACGTCACATGCAGCAGAGAGTCCGCTGTCACGAAAGTAAACATCGTAATGTCTTTTATAATATCCCGTTGCCGTCCATGAACCATTCCGTTTACATAAATACGATGCACGCAGGATTGATGTTGATAACAAGTTTAGTTTCTATAGTCTTCGTAGACTTCGTGCGAACATGGAATCACACGAGACTGACGAGAGGCGGCCGCAGCAAAATTCGTATGGGGAGGGCGAACTACATTGGCGTAATCCTTGGGGGTCCGGGGGCATGCTCCCTCAGGAAAATTTTGAAATCTATACTATCAGAAACGATCTTTCCTAAATTTTGATGGGCAAAATTTGCTGGCAGACTAAGCTAAGTTTAATAGCCTTTCTAGTAGAACTTCACATGGTTTTAGCTTATTATTGAGGGCGACGACGCCCCAAGCGTATTTTCACGGTTTCGAGCGCCCAAGCTAGGCACGAGCCGTCGCAAGGTAGGTCTTGAGAAATGTTGAAATTTGGACCCTCTGAAACACGATTTTCTGCAATTTGAGGGATAAACTTTGCTGGTAGACTGTGCTAAATGTAATGACATTTCTGTGTTCTGTCTTCTGTCTATTTTTGATGGCGACGAGCGCCGGAGCGTCCTGGGCGCCGGCGCAAGCCATCGCAAGGGACGTCCAGAAAAATCGAAATCTTGAACATCTGAAACTTCATTTCTTGCATTTTTGCTTGTAGTAAGGCAATTTTATTTTCAATGGCCCTCCCCCAGGCTCAAAAAAATTTTCGATGGCCATCCCCCCAGGCCGAAAAAGTTTTCAATGGCACCCCCCCCCCCCCCTATGCACCAGCCCTCCCCTCGATAAATATCGTCAAGTCCCTAAATGATGCTTTTTTGCTGTTTGTATATGCGCATACTTGCTGTGTTATAAACTTTTAACTCAATAGCATTTACTGTATGCTGAACCATTCTGCAAATTTGTGACGGGATTTTATGTGGAGAACATGCATTGATGTTTCTATACCCTTTTTAACCTCCTTGGTACTGGTAAACTGTGGACCCGCGTATATGACCATAGGGCATGTCTATACACATGAATTTTGAAATCAGCGTAGTTTCAACTAATATTTCTTGGCAAATTTTATGACATAGGTTGTTGAAATGGAAAAGCTCAGTAAAACAAAGTATTTTGGCTCTCCTAGGAGTGTGAGAAATGATAATTCAAAGCTGCTTGTTTTGAAAATGTTTCATGTTTATCAGGATGTCATCAAAAGTCATTTTGGATATCAAAAGTCGTGATAATTGCAGTGGTTGATTTTCTTCCAGCCAGAGATGTGGACACTGAAATGTGTGACATGAACCTGGCTTTTTTAGTAGCTAAGGCTTAATTAAGCCCCGGTCACAAAGCGCGTACGATTCCTTGCGATGGACTATTCCGCATATCGTACGATGAGCGCAGTACATCGCAACAAAATCGTAAGCATCGCAAGCCATCGCAACGCATCGGATGGTGTTCAAAATTTTTCCAGCGTCGCACGATTTTTCACTTGTGTCTCTTCTGTATAGCCGTCTGACCGCTTTTGTGCTTCTTTAACCAACAAACATGTGGACGTAGCTGTTAAATACTTTCCTATAATATCTTTAACTGTAAAAATAAATTAAAAAAGACCATGACAACAATATTACAAGCAAAAGTTCAAATCAAGCGTGAGTACTGGTATGGTTATCTTGGCCTGCTTGCCGGCTCTACGTGTCAGGCTCTTTCGAAGATCGTATCATGATATGCTATCAACAAAAAGATGCCATCATACAAAAATCAAATGATAAGCATTATATCATATATATTTCCGACTCATAGAGCCTGCCTTTATGTTCGAGTTGTCCCCATGGTTATTACGATTATGGTAAACTGACCCAAGAGTGCCAAGACCGACGAGAGCTGAGATTTGATCTAATTATAAACTCACGTGCATGAAGCGATCAAACTATTGTCTGCATCACCTGTGCGTGACGCGCTGTTCTCTGGTTGCGACTGTGGCAGTTGCGACTGATATATTTCCCCTTTTCGTCAATATCGACAATATCAGGTAAAACTGAAACCATCACAACATACTAAAAAATCATAAATCTATAACCTCATCAGTAGACAAAAATTGACGTAATGAACTCTGCTATGGGGGCAAATAAAACCTTACGACGATAGCGAAATTTTGAACATGTTCAAAATCCATTTCAGCTCTATTTTTCGCCATACGACGCTCCCCGATTTACTATGATTCACTGCGATTGACACAGGCACGCTCTTATGACCTCATCGTACGATCCACTACGCGCTTTGTGACCACGGCTTTATATACTTAAACCATTGCTTCCGATTTTCTTCCGACTTACGTCGCACTGCGATTATCCTGCGCATCGGAAGGAATCGCAAGGAATCGTACGCGCTTTGTGACCGGGGCTTTAATGACACGAGAACATGATGTTTGCATTTATGTACATTTCTAATGCAGCCCTGGTATTCTATCAAAATGATGGTGTAACACTTAAAAGATACTTCCCAACAGTAATTGATGAGAGTAATTGATCAGAAGTTTTTATGGAATCGCGTTACATCAAAGGTGGTGAATTGCCTGAAATTATGAATACATGCTGAAGTCATGTTGAAGTGTGTGTTAACAGTGAATGTTGATAGACTTGAAATCGATTTTGTCATTTCCATGGTTGATAAGAGATACTTGATTCGAACTCATTTATTAGATTTAGGATTTTCATTGTAAAGTTATGGCTTAGTCATTAATGTAGAATTCAATCATATGGCATTGGTTGTAACAACAGTAGTACACATGTTGGATATGACAAACAACAAAGATGATTAAATATCGTAACTGGTGTACTTCATACGGTGGCAGCTTATTCTTATGATTCCATACTTCATGGATTGCAATGGTGGCTCTTCCAGAATCATTATGCTACACATATATAAATTAAGCATTCAAGGCTTTTTTTTATTCAAAAGCCATGTCACGATTATGGAGAAGTAGGAAGACAAATGCATTCAAGTTGGAAATATCATTTTATTTTCAGGTCAGCCACTGTACATTGGCACGTATCTATTCCGTCCTCGAAATAGTATAAATACTTCCCACTGTTACTTAACGTTATGTTATATTACGGATATATACGGGGACTAACCCCACCTATTGGCAACTGCGTCAACCTAAAAATTTAATCTGAATGATGACAATTTGTAAGACTTCGATTTCCACCGTCCGGAGTCAAACCAATACTTTACAAGACGGACGGAAATCTCTATGTCATTGTCAATTGGAAATCTGCCCAATTCGGATCTACATGCTAAGTTACCACTATTTCCGGAGACTCCAGGGATATTTTGCAAAGCGGTTTTGTGTAGTTTCGATCGGAGATGTATCATTCAATTTCTCGGCACCAGAAGTTTCACATCCATATAAAAGAAAAGGTTTGGCACAGGAGTCAAAGGTTCTCAGAAGGCTATCGGGTGAAACTGTAGCCTGGAGTCCAGCCTTGTTCGCTTTTGTCCGCTCCCGAAGGCAGGGTAGCTACACTGAAGGAGTTGGACATTTGAAGCTTTGCGCGCTTTGTTTGACAGTTGTTGTTTTGGGCTAAAGAAATATATATATTAATGCTACCTGAAACCACAGCACAAAGGCTGATGGCTCGAGTTTCATTGCAGATGCCATGGAGGTCAAATCTACCGATAACTCATCTCAACACAACAACAGGGAACAGTGTGTATCCTCAGACCGTGACACCGGCACGGTTTGTGTAGTCCTGAAGGAGCTGAAAGTTGCCGTGCAAGACGCTCTGACTGACAAACTTGACCTTGGTTTAAAGCTGTCACTTGCAAGGCGTTTCCACTGACCAGGTGAGTCTGTTACAAGACAGGAGGGTACCATAACAACTTGTTATTTCGACTGATCTCCCTTCGGTATTCACTTTCACATTCTGCAAGGTTCATGGTTTACGGACTGACACCGCCCATGCCTTCGGTTACTTGATCACGTCTTAGATCCGTAAGTTACGCTTTTCGGTGACCTCTCTACTCCCTGAGTTTTTGATTGGATGTTTACTAAATCAATTGTATTCCAGTACTTCCTGTCAATAATATGCATCATAGATTGTGTGAATACATACAAATAAGGGCAATCAGAGATGGCATGTTTGACTCACATGCAGGTTACTGACACAGGTGATCAATAGTTACAGCCAAAGCTCACTGACTATGTGACAGGCGTAATGATGGTTTACAATGTATGGTTGTAACCTCTGCAGTCAGATGTACATTATGTTATTTCCATCTATCCAGCCATGTGCTGCAGTGAGTTCGGCAGTTGTGGAGGCAGCTATAAGTACAACCTCGGCTGGGCCCTGATTGTTCTGGGCGTCGTTGGCGCCATCCTGGCAGCGATAGCTGATGGGGTGTACGCAGGATACCCGTTTGCTGGTGTCCATCACATCAGCGCTCCCATATGGGGAGGTATCATTGTAAGTGTGACTGCCTTTTCTTTGCTACAGAAAGAGTGACTGAAACTACGTGGAACGTTACGGTCAAATCTGTACAAGTAACCATCTCTACATACATGAGCAAATTCTGACCAATGGGACCGTTATACATGTATATATTTCCCATTGACACAATCATTGACAATCGTGTCTATAGCGACCACCTGTTCACATAGGCAAGAATCTATGGGTCTCATGAGACAGGGCAGTCTTACATGCCTACATATTACATATGCCTGCATGCTGCCATGCAAATATGTACATGTACAGTTGCATGTATATTACTGGTGATCCCATGTGATGTTTTACAGATTATAGTTGCTGGAGGCTTGGCTGTCCGTGGAGAGAAGAGTCCTGATAATGCCTGTCTGGTGAGGTGTTCCATGTTCTACTAAACTCTCTTACAAATTTTAACAGATATAGATAAAGTGTTTCAGCACGAATTTCTAGGCTGGTTTATCTAAATTACTAGATGCATACAGCAGTAGCAGTATTACCTGAATGTTTCTTCCCTTCATAATGTTGTCATGTATCTAGTGAAAGTTTAAAGTCTTTAAATTTCTGACATTTTTTCGTTCCCCCCACCACCACCCCTCCCACCTTGCAGAGGATAGCACTACTGGTGATGAGCATCTTTGGCATCATCTCTGCCTTTGGGATTTTCGTGATCGCAGCCGCGGGACAAGGCATCGATGGAATCCGGTGTGACCAGTTTGTGTCGGGACCATGTGATCGTGACGGAGGCACCCCTTCCGAGATTGACGGCCAGATTACTTACACCCACCGCTGTAGTGATTATTGGTCTGATAACTGGTAAGTGGAAAGGATGTTGACAACTTGATTGTTGCAGTTTGGTTATGTAACGAATCTAACAAAAGAAACTTTCTTTCAGCCATTATCAAAACATGTAAAGACGTATGCATTGGGGTAGGTACACTTTACTTCCAATGATACATGTTGACACTATAACTCTTCTGTTTTGCAGGTACGATCTGTTTCCAGACTGGCGCAGTGTTAATTGTTGGGGAGTAAGGATCCTCCACATCCTCCAGATCCTGCTGGGACTTGCAGAGACAGTTCTGATGTTCATCGTCAGCATCAGGACCTGCCGCGGAGCATGTAGGAACTGCTGTGACGGCACACAACAACCTCCGGTAGGCAGTGTGTGTCTGTCTGTGTGTGTGTGTGTGTGTGTGTGTGTGTGTGCGTGTGTGTGTGTGTGTGTGTGTGTGTGTATGTGTGCGCGCGTGTGTGCGTGTGTGTCTGTCTGTGTGTGTGCGTATTTGTGTGTGTGTGTGTGTGTGCTATGTGCGTGTATGTGTGCGCGCGTGTGTCTGTGTGTGTGCGTATCTCTCTCTCTCTCTCTGTGTTTGTGTGTGTGTGTGTGTGTGTGTTTGTGTGTGTACATGTATGCACATGCGCACGTGGAAGTGTTTGTGTGTGGTGAGATTGTGGAGACACGGGCTTGGCTCAGTTGCCATGGTTGGATTTCAAATGCTATTTTTGCTTCTGGTTGTTTCTTGACAATGTACAAATAATTAATGCATACAAGTAAGGCCAGCAACACAGTGTGATTTCTAACTTTGTTGAAAAACGTTTTACTGAGATGCAAAAATATTTCACTGTCTGTCTATCAGAAGAAAGTGACATTTCGCTTCAGGAAATAAGCTAAAAGCAATGCTATGGCAGACGGCTTACGTTCACTCTGTATGTACCTTGTGCGTTTCAGACACATGCCATCGTTTATCAGCCGCCTGGAGAGCGCCTAGCCCAACAGGTGCATTATGGGGAAATCATCGTGCAGACAGGTGAGACATCTTA
>NW_023365821.1:0-841 GCF_000003815.2 Branchiostoma floridae
AGTATATATTTGGACAAACTATCTGTATAAAAAAGTATGTATATGTATAATGTATCGAAAAACCAAATGATACCAAAAGCAGAAACATTGTAAATAGGAAACGAGGGAAACCATGAATGTGATGCAGTGTCCATGGTAACGCTGTCGTCTTTTGATCATGAGAGAAAAGACTATATCTGTATTTTTTATGCATTTCATGTTATCGAACGACCGTCGCTATATAATGAGAGTAATCTTCCCCATCCCTGTTAAGCAATATATTCTTAGAAGTGTAAGAAGAAGTTTATTTATTGCCAAATGTGTAACATTGTGGAAATTGACTTGTATATTTTGTACTTGGACTGAAATTATGAATGTACGGTAAGAAGAGTGCGACATTGCTGCCGTATTGCCTTATCGTAAAACGTGACTTGTTATATGTCCTGTACTCGGATAATGTTTCTGTTAACTATTACGGACTAACAGGTCAATAAAGTTTGTGAGAGATAGTACTTCTACTGTTTCCTTTGCCACACTTGTCTTGTGCATGTAAAATTGTGTATAAAGACTTATAGACTTATAAGACCCATTAGGACTTTAAGCGATGTAAACGGTATCTGTGTTATATACTTTCAACGACCCTTGCCTCTTCCCCCATGACCTCAATGAACACTTGTAAAAATTGGCTGTTATCTAGATCTATCACATTGACACGGGACGCATAATCCGAACAACATGCATTGTACGTTCACATCAATTTATTGATTTCATAAAGCATGAGAACAAATACCAACTAAATGAAATACTGACCAACATGGACCAACCGGCGAGGTATATCACATGTTATATCATACATGTATGT
>NW_023365821.1:1291-2304 GCF_000003815.2 Branchiostoma floridae
TGATCTCGCCCCCCTACCTCGCCCCCCTTTAGCGATTTCGCCCCCCCCCCAAGAAAAAACGGGTTTACATGACATTTTAGAAGTTGATTGGTATAAATCACAAAATGCAGTTTCAGAATGATATAAGTACATGCGTTTGATACATAACTCCATTCATAGTATCAATATTAACGTAATTACATGGTAATAAGATAGTTGAACTTGTTTCAGACAAGGAGGGTTCATCAGGCTTGTATTCCCATTATTGCATATACCTGAGTCTTGACATAAGATGTATTTCATTGTATTCACCTGTCCTCAAGCAACCTATATATCTCCCATATGAAGTCTCTACCATGAAGTGACCACAAAAGAACTATGTAATGTCTTTATTAATTATGCAAATATTAGGTATTAATTAGAATAACGCACATTTTGGTATATGCACCTGGCCAAGGGATATCTTCACCTCCAACATGAGTGTTTTGTCTAGTATTTAGGAACTGATGCATTTACCCGTGTTTCTTAAGACTGGTACTTTACCAGTGTTTGTGTAGCATTTAGCAACAGCTATATCAACTTGCGCGTAGATAGTATTTATAATGAGAAACTATTATTTACGTACGTGTGTTTTTGTTAGTGCTTTGGAAATGTTTCCAGCACAAGAAAGAAAACACTGTGACAAATTGAAAACATATAGCTGACGTATTCCGTACCATAGACGGTGTTGATTTATACGTTCGCAGTAGCACTGTTTTTATGCCACCTCAGCTGCAAAAATTGTCTTTTTCATTTCAATGTCATGTTTGCACCGAACAATATAGTATCGACTTTCGAGGTATGACATCTTACGGTACGGTAATAAGGTGCCATATAGGTACCAGGTAACACACCATATACGTTAATCCCCAGGTGCAGTATAGTACCAGGTAGCGCACCTGTAATATGTAGTAATAACCAGCTGCTCTTGGGGGGGGGGGGGCGAAAACGCTAAAGGGGGGCGAAAACGCTAGTGATCTCGCCCCCCGGGGGGG
>NW_023365821.1:7329-13122 GCF_000003815.2 Branchiostoma floridae
GTGAAAGGGAAAAGCAGTGATGGTGCTGTCGTTGGTGCTGAAAAACGTGCTGGTGTACATCTCGGTACAGATCGTGCTGTTGTTAGAGTATAGGAACATTCCATCGTTGTCTGTGACATTCACAGCATAGGTTAAGCTATCTATAGCCATATCCACATCTATGTTTGCCTCCCTGCAGTAAAGACAGCGAACTACAATGAGAAATCGCCAGTAGCAGGCTGTACAGAATAGAAAGCTTTTGTTCTTAAATGCTTTGTCTGCACTTAATACATTAATTATAAGGAGTATATATAATGCTCGTTTTATGACTTGTTGTTGATTGCTGAAATTCACCTTATATTTCTTTATGAGCCTATCACAACAAAACAAGTCTAACGTTCATAGGGAATGATTCTTTCAGAAAAGATACGCAATGTTTCTGTCTTTAAACAAAATATGGGTAACTTAAATGTATATAATGGCATCTACACAAACTATCAATTCATTGTCTAGTTGTGAACTAAATGTACATACGATAAACTTCCACATACGTACGATGAAGCTTTGTGCAGCCGTTCGTAGAATGCCCGTCGAAGTAACTGTTGTCTATGTGGAAATGAGTGGATAGGGACCGTTACCGTTCAGATCACTGTTTGATCAGCAGACTTTAGACCAATCTCTGGAGTCCCTGAGGGCAAACTCCGCCCCTAAAAATGACTTGTAACCTTTGAGATTGGTTGGGGAGTATTTATGCAACTTCGATGGTGTATAATGGGATTGGAAATGTATCAGCTTAAGACAACCGTAATAGTGTTTTGTAAGGTGCTTTACTAGGTTGGATTTGTTGAGAGGGTCATTAAGTTGATCGGCTCATTCGCCATCAGCTATGGATTGGAATGGATAAGCAAGATAGTCCAGAGCATAAGCGATTACAGACAATTGGGTCGCACTCACATAATGAAGCAATCAAAGTTTACAAACCTGAAGCAAAAGAGACGGAAGACTTCCCCGTTCATCCTATCCCTTAAAGTAGGCTTTGGTTACACTACCGCATCAAACGAGCACATTTTGTTAGCAGAATCTAAAGGACACTTGTGATAACACAGTTGTCTACTATGTCGTGCAGTTCTATGTTTACTTTGTGCATTGTTGTCTACACTTTTATGGTTGTGTTTGTTACATTCATTGCGTCATGCTATAGACCACATGTACCTAGGCCGCCGATGCATGAAACAAGGGTTGTTGACCCGACTGTTCCTCGAATGAAACCACAGAGTGAGTGAAGGGAACGGTGTGGCATATGAGGTTGTAATAGCAAATGATAGATGGAATAGATAGGTTGAGATCATGACATGGTTTTATGTATCATGTCATGATCGTAATCTATCTATTCTATCTATATCGATCTATCGATCTATATAAGGATGATGTATAATCACCTTGTAATTGATACATTGTCCAATATTTGAGAAATATGAAGTTGTGAAGGTGAGTCAGAAGAGTCACATTGTTGCAGTATTGCCTTATCGTGAAACGTGACTTGTTATTATGTCCTGTACTCGGATAATGTTTCTGTTAACTATTGCTAACAGGTCAATAAGATTTAATGTTTCCTTTGTCAAACTGTTGCTTTCATTGAGAGCATTGTTTGGTTTGGTTTGGTTTGCTTTGATACAGATCTCCATTAGTGGCTGATATGTCACTATTTTTCCTGGAGTCCGGGTGATTTGTAGAGAATCACCAATTCTAGACGGAAGGATTTGCACCATCGCACACCGCACCATCGCACGTGTGGGGGTTCTTTAACGTGTATGGGGTGTGGCTCTCCCCAGACACGGGACCTCCATTTAACGTCCTATCCGAGGGACGGCCCTAGCCGAACCTGGGTACTCCTTTTAACCTGAGTAAAGTGAGGATTGTTGATAGGCGAGACAAATTTTAAGGGGGGGGGGCAAAATCTCTTAGAGAAAAGAAAGAAGAAAATATGTAGGTCCAGGGAAAAGGGAAGGAAAGGAAAAGTGAAGATGAGAAAGGGGCAAAAGTAAAATTCTGTTAGAAACTTTTGGAAATACTGGCTGTAATCTAAATCTATTAAATCAACCCAGGACGCAAAATCTGAACGTCATGTATTGTACATTCACATCACTTACGTTTATTGATTTCATAAAGCATGAGAACAAATGCCAACTAATAAAAATACTGACCAACATGAACACAATCGGCAAGTTATATCACATGTTACATCATATGCCCGCCGATATTTGACTAACGCATATTTCAACATTGCGTTAAATGTTCTCAATTGTCTGGATTACACACAACTTTACATCGCACCTTCACAACAGTTTGTTTTACAATGTAACTTCACTTTTGACTTTGCATACATTGAACTTGTCCATTATACGACAAATCCAATGTTAGCATTTGAGCTAATCTTGTACATGTTTTACAACATATGCTAAACGTCTACCACCAAGTAATACATGTATGTACATTTATACAACTATCAGGTTTATACCATCGCCAGGTTTACACTAAACAATTCAAAAATATTTACCAGGAAACACAATTATACATCACATATTTACTTCCATACAAGTGGTTATACATGTCGTTACCACATTGCCGCCTTACTTATATCACGTGCTAAAACGGTAAAATCCTATTACGCAAATACAGACTATACCACTTTCAGGTATACGGGGTGTTCACCTCAGTTAGGTTCGTCGACACATATAGATGGTATAGAAACTGTTCATTACTATCTTGACATCTATGAGATGACTTCATTCTTCCGCGTAACATAATCTGAGTAGAAATCTAAAAGTACTCACCGCCACCCACCTGTAGGGTAGCGGACAGGGAGTAGCACCCCTGCCCTTGAGGAACTGGGTTCTCTCTCCCTCTCTCTTACAAACACAATGAAACACATCAAACCCCAGGAAAGAAGAAAAGTGACCACCCTGTCTTCAACAAGATTAGCCTGACCCAAAAACGTATCAGAGACTTCGAATCAGTCTATTGAAGTTGACACGTAAAAAGAAGAAGAAGAAGTTGAGAAGGAAGGGGCGCTGTTGGCGGTCATCATCTAGTCTGACACGGTGGGCAGGTTACAGGGTTCTCTAGGCTCAAAACAAATGTTCACGATCAAAGGTTCTGGGGTGAAAGGTTTTGGGGCCGAAGGTCGTTCAGGGTTAACCTCTGCCCTCCGACCCATAGATGACCTGTGACCTGCCTGCCCCGGGTGGTCTTCGTTTTGCTGTCTCTGTGGCGAGATGCACGACAGCATCCGTCGGCAAGTCTTTTTAAAATCCGAGTTCTTTCTGATGTGAAGATAAGAGTTAACACAGCAGTTAGCATAGTACATTATCCAGACAATGGTACTCACGGGGGATGGCCAGTCCATACCAGACGCCAGAAACACACAGGACGGACCCACTAGCACACAGAACACGCATGCCAGGACTGCCAGATTCTTCGACACTTTGAGCATGTTTTTCTTCTGCTGGTTTTGGATAGACGGGTTGTTCGGGTTATAGGAGGCGTTTCTTATGTGGCGATAGATAGCGGTGTAGCTGTACAGCATGGTGAGGAGTGGCAGGGCGTACAGCGTCCCGATCACCGCACGTGTTGCGAAGGCAGGCCCGGTCCCGGCGACGCAAACCCCAATCGACAGCATCCCAAGGAAGCCGAAGCCGAGCACGAAGGGAATGGCGGCCGTCCAGGACACGAGCCATGCCAGCAGGACGATCAGAACGTTGTTTCTGGTGGTGAAGACGGCATTGTAGGTGGATCTGGGCTTGGTGATGAGCATGTAGCGGTGGAAGGCGATGAGCGCCATGCAGGACAGCGAGGTGAACTTGTTGGAGATGCCGATGGTGGCGAGTGCGGCGCATAAGCCAGGATGGAACGGAACCCGGTGGGTGATGACAGTGTAGACGCCGAACGGCAGGTAGACTGTCGTCTCCATCAGGTCTCCCGCCGCCAGATTCACGATGAACCAGCTGGTGGCAGTTCGAAGCCTTTTGTTGAACCCCACAGCGAAGATGACGGTTCCGTTCAGCGTGGTTCCCACCACTGCTAGGAGACCCATGATCGTTGCCACACCAACAACGGCTGCCGTCGATCGGGGGGAAGCGGTTGTGGGAAAAGCGGTGCTGTCGTTAGTGCTGAAAAGCGTGCTGTTGGAGTATGGACGCATCCAATCGCTGAACGTTGCGTTTACAACAAAGGTCGTGTTTACGAAGTCAATTTCCATCCCCATACTGATATTGTTGTGTTGCTCGGGCTAGCAACACCTCTTTTGTGCATTTGTGGTCTGAAATGATACGACTTAGATCAACCCTGGGCTTTATAGACCACGGGCTATGTATTAACTTGCATTATTAATGTCATAATGACTAGTTGTAATTTTTCACTCTGAGTGAAATTCATATTAATAAATCTTGACATTGTTCGTGACAAGTAATCAAATTAAGCTTCTTATTCCACCAGGACACCTTTAAATACTGTATATGAAAGGAAGGAAATGTTCTTATTGAATTTATTTCCTCTCCGGTGATGTCTTGAAAAGCCTTCAACAAGCGACCAACAATGCCTTCCTCTTTGACGAACCTTAACAACGACAGTACAAATATATCCTCATCCGAGATGTATCTTGCATTGAAACATGTTACTATCAGTTGCTCACGTATCAAGTTGATTCCCTGCGTATGTTCTGAAAAAGCCAATGATGGCAATGGGCATTGGGGGGAGGGGGGTTCCTTTGACAGGAATCACTACAGTTGAGACCTCAGTTTGATTGACAATCCAACCAGACCAATCCTGAGGCCATGAGAAAACATATCCACACCTTGATAAGACAGGTGAGATTAGTGATTCGCTGTGCGTTCATTTTGTGCCGTATACGTAAAGTTTTTTTTCGTCAACGTTAGTGCATACATATATATCAGTGGACAAGTCTTCACCTGCCATTTCTATAGCAGTTCGGGGACCTGACCAGACATCGATGTTAGATAGACAACTGCACATGAGACGTCAGGAACAGGACATTTGTGAATTTTACGAGTACGGCATTTTTTTTAAAGTTGGGATTGATGTTGCCATCTTTATTTGTAACTGTTTTGATGGTTTTTGTATGTGAACATCGACAAAAAACTAATGTTCTTTTGTACAGGTCTGCGTCACACAAACGCTAATAGCATTACATGGTATGCAGTGAGATTTTACCATCAGACATGTTTGTCTATGATTACATACCAATCAAGTATGGTCGTTTTTCGCTCGAATCAACGATTTGAACGCAAACCCCTCCAATCTTCCACATATGAGTCACTTTTCTAAAACTTCGAACAGCGGAAAGAAGGAACTAATGGTTTGATATCAAGTATCTAGGTTGACACATTAGGTAATTCGCAATAATAGGTAGGCTCCCTTGGCTCAAGACGGGTTATATATGTACGCTGTGTGATCAAAGTTCTAACGGGATTTGCTTCGCCCCTACGGTCAACGGGTTGAACAAATCTTCCCTGTCTAGGACCATCTTGATTTTGCACTCTCTGTGGTGGGCAACAGAAGAAAATCTTTCGACAGGCCTTCTTAAAATACGAATTATTTTTGATATGCAGAAGCGCATTGATACTGCAGTTGGTATAATACATAATCCAGACTAGGGCGCTCACAGAGGCTGGCCAGCCCGCACCAGAGACCAGAAGAATACAAGAGGGGAAACCTAGCACACAGAAGACGCCTGCCAGAACCGCGAGGTTTTTTGACACTTTGAGCAGATTTTTCTTCTGCTGGAGCTGAATACAT
>NW_023365821.1:13276-16518 GCF_000003815.2 Branchiostoma floridae
AAGGCATACGGATGAAGCCGAAGCTGAGCACGAAGGGAATGGCGGCCGTCCAGGACACGACCCAGGCCAGCAGGACGATCAGAACGTTGTTTCTGGTGGTGAAGACGGCCTTGTAGGTGGATCTGGGCTTGGTGATGAGCATGTAGCGGTGGAAAGCGATGAGCGCCATGCAGGACAGCGAGGTGAACTTGTTGGAGATGCCGATGGTGGCAAGTGCGGCACATAAGCCAGGGTGGAACGGAACCCGGTAGGTGATAACAGTGTACACGCCGAACGGCAGATAGACTGCCGTCTCCAGGAGGTCTCCCGCCGCCAGATTCACCACGAACCAGCTGGTGGCAGTTCGGAGCCTTTTGTTAAACCCCACAGCGAAGATGACGGTTCCGTTCAGCGTGGTTCCCACCACGGCCAGAAGACCCAGGACCATCGCCACGCCAACAATGAAACCCTGCGTTGGTTGGAGGGAAGCCGGCGTGGGGACAGCAGTGACCGTGCTGTCGTTGGAGCTAGAAAACGTGCTGTTGTACATCTCGGTACAGATCGTGCTGTTGTTAGAGTATAGGAACATTCCATCGTTGTCTGTGACATTCACAGCGTAGGTCAAATTATCTAGGACCATATCTACATCCATGTTTGCCTGGCTGCAGTAAAACAAGCGAAATCCAATGAGAATTTGCCAGTAGCAGACTCTACAAATAGAAAGAAATGATACTATCATATTTTGCTTTTACTCTTTAATGCTTTATCTGCACTTTATACATTGATTTTGTATATATATATATATATAATGGTCGTTTTATCACTTTGTTGTTCCTCACTGAAATTCACCTTATCAGCCTGTCACAACAAAAGAAATATAACGTTTATAAGGAATGATTCATTTTAGAAAAGATACGCAATGTTTCTGTCTTTGAACAAAATATGGGCAACTTAAATATATATCACTATTCTTACATTAATTATCCATTCATTGCCTATTTGTGAACTAAATTTACGTACGATAAACTTCCACTTACGTATGATCCAGGTTTCGGCAGCCGTTCGTAGAATGCCCGACGTAGGAGAGGTCAATGTGGAAATGAGTGGATAGGGATCTTAACCGTTCAGATCACTGTTTGATCAGCAGACTTTAGACCAATCTCTGGAGTTCCTAGGCGCAAACTCCGCCCTTCAAATTGACTCGAAACCTTTGCGATTGGTCGGGGAGTATTTGTGCAACTTCGATTTTTTTTATAATGATCGGAAAAGTATCGGTTTAAGACGATTATAATAGTGTTTTGTAAGGTGCTTTACTAGGATGGATTTGGACAGAGGATTATTGACTCGATGATCGGCTCATTCGCTAGCAACTAAGGATTGGAAGAGATAAGCATGATGATCCAAGACCTAAGCGATTATACACAATCGGATCACACACATTATGGAATAAAAAAGTTTACAAACCTGAAGCAAAAGAGACGGAAGGCTTCCATTTTCACTCTATTCTTTAAAGTATAGGCTTTGGTGACGATGCCGCATCAAACAGAGCCCGTTTTGTATGGAATGTTAATTGACAGCATATAGACGCTACTTATGATGATGACACAGTTGTCTGCTATGTAACGTAATTCTACGTTTACCTTGTGTGTTGTTATGTAACACTGGTTCACCTTTATTCGCTGGGTAACCTACATCCGTTGTCTTGAAAACAGGAATTTTTGGAAATATCAAGTCGACGGACGCTTGTTTAAAGCTGCAATATCTTCAAAATGTTGCAGTTTGAAACTGCCATCCGTCGAAGTGATATCCCAAAATATCCTGCTTTTTAACAAACCGAATGTAAGTTACCGGCGGATAAAGGTGACCCAGCGTTACATCTATCTATCTATCTAGGGACGCTACGTAGTCCCCTTAATGTTACACTTATAGATACATTTGTCCAATGGCAATAGTTGAGAAATACACCTTTTGAAAGTTTGGATTTCATTTTGAATTTAAAACTTCTGAGGGTACTGTATAGATGATACAATAAAGATGGATTGACTGAATTACGTTCTGCTATATTATTGGATGATAAATGACAGGAGTTGGGTGATGAATGTATACCCTGCCGTACGCCGGGTGGAGAATGTCTTGATTAATAGTTTCAGAGGAACTCGTTCGATAGTAGGGATAAGAAGTTGGCATTGCAAAAAAATCCTTATGTATCATCAACTGACGTATTGATATCTGGTAGTTGCTGACAGTGCAATGTACTTACATCTGACAAGATAAAAGAACAGGCTATTAACAGGTTCCCGAATGTATAAAATGTTGAGATTTAAACTACAATAGTAGTATTGCGAAGGCATGTGACAAGAGCTCATGTGTATATAGCTACATGTACTAATGTCAACGCAAGTTTAATGAGAAATATCACTTCTCTCGTTAACAAATGCTGAGTCATAATAAGTCGCTTGCTTAATTGGTTACAACTAACGTTTTCAGTACGCGTGAACAATATATGACAGTCTTCTAGTCTTACATAACTAAGAGAACAGCGAGCGTTGTGTAGTTTGACGTTGGATTTATCTATTCTGTGTTATAAGAAGATCTGTGGCCGCAGATAGGATAAATCTTTAATATCGGTTTTGGCGGAAGCACTAGACGGGATCAAAGTTGGATGAGCCTAGCTTGGACACAAATCGGATATAGCCCAAAGCATTACGGACAAGATTTCCAGTTCTATCCGGCCCTTTTGAAATCTCCATCGGTCTTTTCTCTTTCATCTATGATACATGCAGTTTTGTTGTAGCTACCGGGATCTGAGCTAGTTTCCTGGTCTTACTGTATTATTCAGTGCACTCGTGGCAAGTAAAATGATTTTCCTTTGGGTAAGTTTGATGTAGCATATACATAGAATCGTTCATATGTCGGAGATATGCGAAGAATAATTTTCATAGGGAAGAAGGAAATATTTCTTCATGCCTTGAATATGGTGCCGATTAAGGGTGGGTATCGTTTTTTTCTTAAAAAAACGGACCTGAAAAAAATCGGTGGCATTCCACTCCGGAAGCTCGAGTGTTTTTTTCTAATTCTGATAGATGATAGTTTTGGGGATACAAAATGCAATCCGACTTTTCGCAAAGTTACCTCATTTGTCTTTTCGACAAGTTTTAAATCTTAGTATCCCATACGAATCCGCGACTAACAGACATTTTGAAAGGTACTTTGAAAATTCCGACCCTTGAAATACAGAGATTTGGTCACTTTTTATGGACCAC
>NW_023365821.1:16618-16760 GCF_000003815.2 Branchiostoma floridae
AGGCTACATGGGTAAATTACTACAAATGACTCAAATGATAACAATGTTGACTGACGATTCTGATGACGTTTATGCACACACATTTGGTCTAGTTAAAAATTAATCCTGTGCCTAAAACATCATAGTTTCAAAATTCATACCA
>NW_023365821.1:16866-19311 GCF_000003815.2 Branchiostoma floridae
TGCATTTAGGCTTCAACTTATGGTAACTTGATTCAAGCATACCTATGTATTCTCTGAGGAATTACAATATGGTCGGAAAGTGCCAAAGAAGTGGTGATTGGAGAATTGACTGTCCCTTGGGAGGACAATGTAGATGCTGCCATGAGCATGATGAGAGGAAGCTGACCAAGTATGCAGAGTTGTGTGGAGTACTAGTATGTAAAGACAGAGGGTGGAAAGCTTCATGCTACCCATTTGAAGTCAGCTGCCGGGGTTTTGCTGCAACATCCTTTTAAAAATGGTTGAGAGTGCTAGGGTGCAAAAGGAAGGAAATCAAGTCTATCACAAGAGCTGCAGTAGAAGCGGCTGAAACGGGTTCTGCATGGATCTGGAACAAATACATCCAGGTCAAAAAAGGCTGAGACATAGCCATTCTGTAACTCACCAGTGGGAGGTGGTGTACCAAGCATATATTGATCTTAATGGGCCGAAATTCCCAACGACGGGTGGTGATCAACTGATGATCCCACTGGTGAGGCACACAATAACATCAAGTGTGTATAATTCAACTTAAAGCATACCTATGTAATCTCTGAGGAATTATTATAATACCTGCTTCTGGAGTGGAATGGCCCAGGTCCAGTAATGGTTCTATCTTTAACATTGGCCTATCAAGTTAAGTATTCTTTTTACCATGCTCTATCTTTTCTAAGGTTTAGAAATGACAATCTCGACAAATGTTACAGCATGCACATATGCAGGAGGTCCGTAACTTAAGTACTGTTGCAAGCCGTCCCTGCTGTTTCACTTAATCCGCCAGAAGTCGCTCCTACGACGAGACGCCATTGCCTGGTTACCGTGACGTCACCACTCGACTTCAGTTCCAGGCAGGCTCCAGTGAAAGAGTTTGTTTTGCTCGATAGTTTATCAAAAATAGTCTGTATTTGGAAGTATGCTGGCTCGGGGGTAGCGGAATTACGACATAAGCTTGGTAAGTCCCGTGAATCACGCCTAAACGGTAGAATCGAAGGTTTTGGCAGCCGGTATAAAGCATTGCTCTAGCGCTCTGACTCTGAGAAAATGTTGCACAAAATTCTACCCCCCTCCCCACATATACATAAGGTGGGAGACTTTGTTTTGCGTGCAGCACAACTTTTCTTCCTCGGTTCCCATTCGTTCAATGTGAATACGTCCAGCTTTCTAAATGTTCACCTATCATCCAGGAACTGAGTTGTCACTGTTATATTCCAGTTTTGCTTTTAATTAGTATTTGGTTGACTGATAATGATTATAGTTTACGTTTAACGCTTTAAGTGACAGTTCAGTTAAGTTAGTGCGATGTAGAGACGGCTAGGAAATTGAAGCAGTAAGATTTGTATCACATATCTCCTTTCAATTAAACCTTTTTCTGTTGAACAAATAACACGTGTAGCACTACTGCCACAGTGCTATAACATTACATGTTTTCCTTCATTTTACCCCAGTTCTGCACAGTACCACTATAACTGCAGTCCTGTCACCATGTGGTACTACTGCTGGCCCCACAGTGTGTACCACCTCATCCGATGGTTCCCCAAGACAAACAGGCTGAAGATGTGAGTACACTAGACGGTTCCTTCTTGTAACCAAAACTCAACAATTGACATACATGTACAATGGTTTGTTCTTTAATCATAATAATATTAAAAAATAATATCATAGACACTTTTGATATATTATAACGTTAACATCCTTAATAATTTTTTGTAATTTTTATGTGATATATGGTATATGCAACATTACACACTTGTCATACCTGTGCTAACATACCAGCTGGTGCTTATACAGCAATTACACTTTTCTTTGACACATACATACCATAATTTACACACATGGTAAAATGTTGTACAAAATTGTGTGCGCATTTTGTAAAGTTGTAAAAAGTATGTACAATGTAAGTACAATGTCTTATTGAATTTGTGATTGTCCCTGATACTGATGTCACAATTAATCCAAAACTGGGCCCACCCGAGATGTTTGTATAAAGGGAACATAAAAGTGTCAATCAAGGATTATACAAAAATGATGAATATTTGTTTTTTACATTTTGTGTGTTCTGTTGTGTTGTCCTTTAAAATTATGTTTCCAACCGGGTCCCAGTTTTGAAATGGGACTAAAGCATTTATGATTAGTTGGACACAGGTCATATTCTTGTTCACACTACAAGACATAACTTTCTACCCTCATCCCCTCAGCCGTATTGTGGTGACTATCTTCACCTGTGCCCTGCTGGCTCCACAATTCTTTGTGTTGACCAGGTAAGTTCATTAACTTCTCATCTTTCCTATTATTGTTTTTATCTAGCATACATTTGGAACAAGAGATAGCTAAGTGTACATGAAGCCTTTTATTTGGTAACAGTTGCATGATGTTATTGATTTTATGTGGTCATATTGCTAAACTCCACTTTGTAAGGTTGCAACTATG
>NW_023365821.1:19411-20602 GCF_000003815.2 Branchiostoma floridae
TTGGCTCTGGCTGTTTTACTTAATAATATGTGTTTTTAAGCATTTACATCAGACTTACTATTTTGTGCATTTTCATAAGAAATTAAGAAAATGGCACAAAAACATGTAAAAAACGGCTGGAGCCAAATCTGTGCTCGGAAAGTATTTAATGTTAATCATTTATTGAACAGTTGTTGGACATGTTCCTTGAACTGCTAGGCTGTTGTTGTTTACTGTTTATCTTTGTTTACCAGAGAGCAGAGCACTCGGTACTGTGGGCAGCAGTTGTTTGACCTGCTAGTGGCCTCCATCGTTTTCACCTTCTGTATGATAGGTAAGGAAGTTTTTCAGAGAACCATGTAATGTTGAGGGAAACAATTTCTATACTAGGTAGCACATGTTTCTACTAGGTAGCTTCAAGAATGGACAATGCTTGTAGCTAGATGTACAAATGTTAGGTGTAATATATTGCTCAGTCAGTGTAACATAACCAGCTGCTGCTGATGTGCTGCATGTCTACAAAGCCGTTGTTTTATGCTGAGGTGTGTGTGTTTCTTATACCAGCTATACAGATGCAGTTGGGTAGTTCTCTTAATTTTTTTATTCCATCTGCCAACCTTAAATGATAGACAGCGTAAACAATAGTCAAGACTTGTGCAGTTCAGTTTATTTCATACAGATTAAACCACATTCTCTGCAGGTTTTACGTTCCTGTTTGCGCTGATGGACCCTGTGCCACGGGAAGTCAAACTGGCCTTCCACGTCTTTGGCCTGGCTTCATTTGTGCTGGGTTTAATCTACACAGTACAGACAGCCACTGGGGAGGAATGTGTAGGTTTCTTTTCCTTTTTGTTCTTTTATTGTCGGTTGAGGAAATGTGCTCTTTTTGCTATTCACCTGTATGTTTACTCAGTTTGTAGAGTTAGTAGGCCTTAAAAGTGACACCGCTGTTTATATAAATGTCTTGATATGTTTAGACTGTTCACTACAGTGTGTCATACTATATCTCATGTTAATGGTATGTCTGTATCATCTGTCAGGTAGGATTTAAGGAGATCCATCTTCCTAACTGCACTGTTTTCCTTTGTTGTTTCCGTTGTTGCAGAGAAACAACACCCCAGAGTTGTACTACTTGTCACTGGCCTTCACAATCATGGCCATGGTCACAGCTGGTTAGTAGGGCTTTCATTTCTGAGTCATTTAAGGTTTCTA
>NW_023365821.1:20702-37959 GCF_000003815.2 Branchiostoma floridae
TCATTGGGCTCAGATCAGCATGAGGGTCTAGATGTATAAAACGATTCTACTTACATTTTATACAAATGCATTATCATAACAGATTCACTGTATTTATGACATTATTCAATACCAGGATATTGAGGGACATTGTAGAACACCAGTCTAGTGCATTGCTTATTAACAAGAAAGGTTTCTCTAGATTTGAAAATGTCTTCCTTTATATATAACGTTATATATATATGGAACATTTTGTAAGAATACTAGGGGATATTTATTTCGAATCAATATTTTAAGTACTATGATCGCTCTATCATTATGATAGTACTACATGTATTGTCTGGCAAGATACAGGAAATTGATAAAAACTCTGAGGGGCAAATCAATCTGGCTATCAATTTATCAATGACTAAAAAATATGACCAACATACACATGTACTAAACAGTTCATCATGATCATAGCATGGGAGCAACTGAAGCTACATACACCACTATCAGCAGTAGAACCATATAATGTTTTAATACTCATCTGCATGCATAAATGTGTCCCTCCTCGTTTTAAGACATAGCAGTTACGACCATCCGAGTGGAAAATGTTGGCCTTGAACAGGTATGGTCCCAATATGCATAGCGTGAACAATTCATATTAAACTAAGCATTCCTTCATATGATATCGTCATTAAATGCACAGTGTGATATTACGACACCTATAAAACACAGGTCAATTTAATGCCCTCTCCCTGACAGCTTTCATACGTAAATGATGTAAAAAGCACTGATGTAGAAACACAAGATGTTTTCTAGTAAAATCCACTGGGTCTGAAAGATTGAATAAATTAGCCATCAGGAAAATGGATAGGTCTATTATATTGATCGCTTCTGTTGATGTGTCACTTTAGGGGCTCCAGTTTCAAGGTTACTTTACAAGGCATTTTCAGCAGGAAGTCTTGTCTTCATTTTTGTGCACCTATGACCACAGTAAGTGCATCTTATAGATCAGATCGTGCAGTGACTTTTACTTGGTTTGAAATTTTTTAAAAATTGATCCCCTCCTGCGATGCCTTGTGTGTTTTGTACAGTACTTACAATCATAGTGGTAACCTTGAGCGTACATGTACAATGTAGTTGGTAAGTGATAAAAGGCTATCACACTAGTGTCACTTTCTACACTAAGCAGGAACCAAAGACTTATTGGGTATGATACCATGTTTCGTCACCTCAAATTGTCTCTAGTTTGAAGTTGTAAATTTACAACCTTTCTTTCATCCTTTTTTCATAATGCTTGCATTAGATTTGAAGCCTGCTTGGCATTGCCATCCATAGAATATACTTGCCTATTTTCACGACTACTCCTTGATTTCCATGTACTGTTACATTGTTTTGTACAATGTTGGAACAAAAAGGTATGATGCCAGATATATATAACACATTCTTCAAAGAAAAATAATGCAATACAGCATGGCAATGATTTGTCAGTGTCATAACACGGCACTCCTGCCAAAGCTGTCAGCAGCAAAAGGTCGTCTGATGGTACTGAGTATAAATTGGCTACTTGAAGAAACTTTATTGACTAAAATAAGACAGATTTGTCTTACATATCAAGTTTGGAAAAATGGCCTTGGCTGACATCCAGCCAAAAGTATTGAATGTCTGATAGCAAGAACTACTGTGAATTCATTTACTTTTGCTGTGATTTTACCAGGTATTTCATGGGAGGAGGAAAAAGGTTTTTCTTATATATCATATTACATTTGAAGCAATTTGGTACAACACTTAGTAATAAATTGAAAACAAATATCAATTATCATGATTTGCAGTGCATATCACCACAGCAAAAGTTTCACATCAAAAGATGTATCACAAAGAATAATTCATATTTCCATTTCACACACTGTCATAATTATCCTTCATATGAAATCATATTCTGCACTATTAACACAGAGTTTGGATTGGGAAAGCTCATACAAGATTAAACTGAATGGATTGTAGGGAAAAAAATCTAAAATCTCATATCAAATTTTTTTTACCACACTTCATTTTTTCTGCAGCATTTCGAACATAACCTATCATAGCTAATCATTTACCATTAAGCAACTTTACAACAAACCAATGTCAACAACCTTATACTATAGGGCCAGGATACTTGACATTCATAGTTTGCATGAATATGATAACTGGTTTTCATTTTCTATTTACATTATGAGAAGGACTGGGGTAAGGACCAGTAATTCAAATAACAAAATGAAACATGCAAAATCTAACTTTTAGCAGAGTCTGTCTTCACTCTTCAGTATACATAATAGAGAGAAACAGTGAGCATGGTAACATGGTAATATCGTGGAGAACTTAACACTTTGTATTTCTTGCTATATAGTACAATTATATAAATTTTTCATGTGCATTTTCCATGTTTCTAAATCCTCTTATACTTGTTTTGTCCCCTGAAGAATAGTCTATATGTCCACAGCATACATGCCATGCCATTTGGATGTGCCACCTAGTTCTTGACGGACAGGTAAACAATAAGAGCAATGATGCCCCCCACAACAAGCAGCACCACCAACAGACAGCACATCTTCTTTCTTGCCTTTTTCTACGAGAAAAAAACAACAACATTTAAACTGCATGAATATATTAAGTTAAAAAAATATCATTATTAAGGTGATGAAAAATGTCAATCTTTATGCTCTGCCATTATTATGGCTTCTTCATTTAACTCAGGAATGTCTAGTTTATGCCTTGTGCACTTTTGGCATTTCCAGCATGCCTGAGGTATTATTTTGTAACAGCAGTGCTGAGTAAACTTGGCATGATACGTCACTGTGACCTTTCACTACAGCCAATGACTGATTTTAGTCATATTTGCTGGCCATTCATGTGTATAATTACCTTTTAAATTAGTAAATTTGTCAAACAGAAAGAGCAGGAGTTGTAGATTTCTGTCTGAACATGCAGAAATATCTGGCGGCTCTAGAAATATGTTGCTATTTCATTTCTAGTCAGTGACAGATGCCAAATGGCACACATGTATATATCCCCCGTCGGAATGACAAATAGGCTCTTGTCAATAAAGCAATTTTCCAAATATTTCAACACACAAGCTTAGCACTATGACCTTACTCCCTCTGGGCAAGCATACGTCAAACAACAGGGCTGGGCACAAGTTTTACTTTGCAATAAGTTACAGACTATGTTGAATAAGTTACAGACTCTGGTGATATGAATAGCACAGCATTCTCCATTTTTTTTCAGCAATCCAAACACTAACAATAATATATGGAGATGGCAGTGATTTTAATCCAGTGAGACTTTCCATGTTGACACAACTGGTATCATCATCAGGTAAGGAACCATTTCACACACACATATTAGTTTGATAAGGGCCACTAACTGATGTGTCTACATCCTCCTGGAAATTACCAACACCCAGAACTGATGAGGATGGGGATGTGAAATTCAAGGAAGTCTGATAGAAGTCAGAGTCTGTAAGGATGTGATAAGGATGCGATAAGATTGGTACGTCCCCCTTTCAAAGAGCAAATGAATTGTAAGACTGTTTCATAATTGGAATATAATGTAAGAATGTACGATTTACATGAGTACAAAATATGCAAAGTGCAAAACAATTGTTCTTTGTCTATGAAATTTGTTGAGTGATCTATCAAATCTTTTCTTGCTGAATTGCTCATTGGTCGCAGCCTCTATGACGTGAGAAGTAGGTGTAAACTTAGCAGACTTTACCTGATATTGGCTGGCCTTCTCCAGCTGTTTGTTCCCTGATTCCACATTGCCGTAGGCTTTCTCTACATTCGCCTCTATGGTATCTGTAACAACAGGTTTCAGCAGTGATGGAAGATAAGTCATGGCAAGAAGAAAGTAGGACAGTACTTAGGGGGATACGGATAAGTCTACCTGTGGATAAACGCAAGACTGCAACTCTATGAAAGCATTTACCTAGTAAGTCTTGCTGATCTTTTGACTCTATCTTTCCTGAGGAGCTTTAGCGCATTGCCAATTGGGAAATAATGTGTCTGTAGCAAAGCCACAAGCTGTGTTAATACATAAGGTATGTTTAACACATTGGAAATTTGATGCAAGAGACCAAGGCAAGAAAATGGTGCTTTCAGCCCAGTGAATATTACAGAGAGATTTGTATCATTGGTACGACAAGGTAGAAAGATTATTTCCACCATGTCAGAAACAGTGAAAAGGCTAGGTACTAGTAGACTATTCCTATATACACATGATCAAAAATTCTACTGAGCCAAAGAATCTTTGAATATGGCAGCTAGGCAAATAGCAGATATCACTAACAGATGCACAGGCAGAAAAAGATCATTATCTCCATGAAAAATGGAGATGTAGTTTTGGGTGTGTCTGTGTGTGTGTGTGTGTATGTGTGTGTGTGTGTCTGTCTGTGTGTCCGGATTATTGTAATGAGCAACAAGAACCTCTCGATGGGTTACAATGATATTCGGTACGTAAGTAGGTGTTGGGAAGACAAAGGTCAAGGTCAATTTTGGGCCCCCTGGTATGTGACCTTAGTACTGCAGCACAAATTCATTTTCTGGATCTTTTGAACTGCATGTGCTATGGTCTTGATTTTTGGATGGCAGATAGCTTGTGACATAAGGAATATGTGGTATATATTTTGGCCAGGTTGCTCTGGAACTGCAGGGGCATTTTAGTCAAAATCTTCTAAGGAGGATAACTGAAGAAGGGAACAGCACATTTACATGATATTTGGTATGTAGGTACATGTAGCTTAGACAGAGATGCACATCAGAAAGTGCAAATTATGCAAACTGACACTTAATTTGCATATTTAATCAGGAAATATCTGTATTTGTAGTGTTTCCTTTATAGAACTCAAATACATGTAATATATGTTGTTTGTGGCAGGTGGAACATTAGCAGATACCAATTATGCAAATAAGTCCCTAATTTGCATAATCAATGTAAAATGCCAAAATTCAATGATGTGGTAAATGATTGGACAATCAACATAGTGACCAGCATAGGTTACTTACAGGTGTACATAACGAAGCATATATTATGCAAATGTGGAAGTCATTTACATAATCGAACTATTTCATGGAGATATAGGTCTACGAACTCTTGTTGTAATAGTAATGGTTTGGCTGGGACATCAGGCATAATCAATCTGCTTCTGAATGTACAACATATACAGAAGATGTCTGTACAGGTGATGACCGACTTAAAGTTTGTGGAAGTAAGAAGTGTTACTGCAACAGTTACAGTAATAATGTATTGCATTCCTAAGCCAAACTCAATCATTTCTTCAACATTCTTGACATGTACACAAAAATTCCGACCAGCTTGTAAGAACTAAATGTTATGTATAGGATATAAATTGAATACATATCTAATATCATTATTGTTTAATATTGTCTTTGCTTTAAGTCTCATTGTTCAGTTAGACCAATTAGACATAACTGTGTCACACAATGTATGTACATGTACATGCACACGCAACAAGCTGAAAGGTACAATTATTGTGTCATCTAATTATCAACACTGACATTTTTTCTTGTTTGAAGGTTCTGACCTTTCTAACCACTATGAAATTATGCTCCCCCAATTTGTGGCTGTATACATCACTGCATACTGTAATTATCAAAATGGCAAATCTGCCCTTTTTCACAACCCACCATGATGCCATTTTTCCTGCACTGTCTGATTACACTGCACATCAAACTGACATAAATGTACTCGGATGCTGCAATAACACCGATACTTATTAACTTTGCATGTTATTTAGGGGCAGAATAATTAGGTCCAGTTCCCATGGGATGTCATGAATCCGTGGTCGTTCCGTCCTAATTGTCGGTGGTAGGATGGGTTTGTCACAAACCAGCCACCATATGCATGGGAGATCTGTCTGTTCACAGCAATTCAACAAGAAATCAAAGATGAACATGAGTCGACCCAACTAGCAATAAGGACTTTGCAAGTCTTAGTTCCAAACCCATAATCCCTTGCATAACTACTCAGCACTTTTGACCAGATGAATAAACATTTGCAAAATATCAGTACTACAAACAAGAACATCCATGCCAGTGTAGTTCCGCCCAGAAAAAAATGCTATTTGCTGTGTACAACTACAGCAAAGTGGTATATAACCATGGGAGATATATACTTTTGGCAGGTGCACAAAGGTTAAACATAAACATCAGCATGCATGGAATATGAAACTGAAAAAGACATAACTTTTACAAAATATCTTTGAGTGTTTCATGGTGGTCTGAACTCTTTCTTAAAGCCCCAAACTGACCTTCCTGCTGGAATCATGCCTTCCTTTTATAGTAGATTAAATGATGTTGAATAATACAGTTCCCTAGAGGATCTCAGTCTCAGTTTCATAAAGCCACCACATTCGCTATGTACCAATGATTTCCAAGTTGTGCCTAATGGTTCTACTAGTATTACATTTGTCAGACTGCATTGAGTCATGATGTTTAAGTTTATAAACAGGAGGAGTCAAGATGTTATGACTGGATTTCTATGATTTACAGTTAAAAGGTCTATAGTCTTTAGCCTAGAATTACTTAATTAGCTAGCCCAAAGGAAGAAGTGATCAGATTTTTGGGATGCACTGCTCTCAGACCAGCATCCACTTTTGATGTGAAATGCCTAAAAAATAGATTATCTGAATTTCCTGCTATGAAATGTGCATAGTTACTGTAATGAATGTGTCTGTATGGTCAATGTGACATTCAATTTAGCTTTTACATATAGATCATGAAAATCTGTAGTAAACTGAGCATTTCCAGAGTTTTTGGATGATTCTTCAACAGATCTAGGATCAAGAGACAAACGAATACTAACTTAAAGACATCCATCTTTGTGGTTGCAGTTATAATTGCAGTCATGTATTATGCCAAATCCAGTCAATGACATGTTTGTGACATACATTTATAACTACTGACATTTTTGAGCAGGCTTCCATCCCTGTTGCACACAGTATCACACCAGTAATTGGAAAAGGCAGTAAAAGCCTTGCACACTCTTTCATTAAGCAGACACGTAGCTCAAGGCTGACCCCTGGTAACAGTGTGTGCCATGCATCATCACTATCAGTTTAACTACCCAAACATGATCCATGTAAGCCTGGACTCTTCCCAATAACACACCACATTGATTGTTAGGAACACATCTCCAAACTGTGCTTAACTTCTGACAGATTAGGCCATAACCCAGCCATTAAATGTATCATATTGATGTCTTTATGACCCCCAGTGGACAATCAATCAGAACAATGTGCTTAGAACAGTTTAAACTAATGGTGTGAGGAGGAAAGGCTTCATTAAGGATAGCAATTCAGCTACAATGTATAAAAGTATAATTACTATGTCCTCATTATTCGGCGTGACTTATTTACTATCTTGCCATTAGCTACAAGAACGTTTGTCAAAGCCAGTAAGGAATACTGCAAGAATCAGTCATGATATTTCCTGTGAAAGGGAGTTATGTGTAATATATCTGGCACCTGATTTAGGATGGAGGAATGGACTGCATGTAAAACCTGCAAGAGTAATACACATTATATCCCACATGCGCTGGGCAACTTCCTTACACATTTAACATAGGGGAAGAACAAAAGCAGATCCTACAATGGCATAAGATAGTACCAAACTGGCCAAGGAGTGTAGTCAGCCAAGAGGTGTACATTTGCCATGTAGCCAAACACACTCCTATGCTGGCTACACTCCTCTGCCAGCTTTTGATACTATCTTATGCTACCGTAGGATCTGCTTGGAGATTACAAATATTGCACTATTGGGAGGTGCAGGTTGAAAATGTTGCCTTTCCAATTGTTTTTTCTTAATTACACACAATACTATTAAGGTCTCATTGATGAGTTTCTTCTTCCCATAGACTTCTATGTTATAATTCGTGGTTTAAATGGGCGCGTTTATAATGAAGCTACGTGAAATTTCAGCAGATTTTTCATTCTATGTCGAGCACATTTACCCTATATCGTGGGAAAAAATTGCCAACGTAAACTATACGTAGGAACTTTTTTATAGCAATTACAAACTACGATTAGTCAATCCCCACAAAAGGCACTTTTTCGCTGCTAGTGTACAACCGCACCACTCAGAACCCACGACTGTGTACCTCCGACCTAGCGCGCGGCTGCAAAACTTTACCTGCTAATTTCTTCAGTTACAAATAAGCTTTCACCAATCTAACTTTTGAGATCAGTTCCGCTGGCTAAAAGGGAATTTCTCACCGCTAAAAACATGCGTCCGTGCAGCCGTTCATTTTTGGCTCGGATCTCTTTTAGGGTACCCACTCGCGGAGTAATACATCAATGAGACCTTAACTTTAATGTATTATTGAAAAAATCAATCAAAAGAAAGAATGTCGTTTTCTTCATCATCTCTGAAAGTTTGGGTGTCTTACATTAATGAATTAGCCTCTGGGAGGAAGTTAAGTACGAGATCATGATAGGCATGAAAGCGCCACCTAGCGGCGGACAAAGGGCAATGTTGGACAAAGTGCAAAGGCGTCGAGACTGACGCTTTTGACGTGTCGCAAAGACTCATTAGATCAGTCTGTGTATGAGTTTGACTGAGTAGTGTTCTATTTGTGACTTTGTCTTTGTTTAGTTGGAACATATCTCAGAGAATAGTCGTGTAAAGGATATCAGCACGACAGGCACGACGAGATTCATCCGGATCTTTCTACGTAGAATGAAACGGTTTGATAAGGATCGGGTGAAGGTACTATAGCTCATAAAGTCAAAACAGAGCTTAACGACTAGAAATTGATGTTAGCTACGTTTCAAGCTCCCTTATACCAGAGGCGGGCAAGCTGAACTGAGCCTTTCTGATTGGTCTATGATAGGTGTCGCCTAGCCCGGGGTTTGAGGCGGGGGTGTTGGAGGGGCGTTCGAGAGAGGGCGGCGAATGCAAAAAATAACTTGGATGTAGTTTGCATCAAGAAAGATAGCTTTAGAACCTTAGTCCTCTTTCAAATGGCTTCTATATCCAGTAGAGGTTGATACAAGAAAAATAACAATAGTAACGCCCCTTGGAAATGTAGACCCGTCCGTTACCATGGTAACGGAAATAGGTACACGGCGTAATCTGCAGCCAAAAAATGCGGGGTGGCGCCCGGTTATAAATCCTTTTCAAATTTTTGCTCCAGTGCTATTCCTTGATTTTTCATGAATATTTTTCATTTTTATTAAAGGTCTCATTGATGAGTTTCTTCTTCCCATAGACTTCTATGTTATAATTCGTGGTTTAAATGGGCGCGTTTATAATGAAGCTACGTGAAATTTCAGCAGATTTTTCATTCTACGTCGAGCACATTTACCCTATATCGTGGGAAAAAATTGCCAACGTAAACTATACGTAGGAACTTTTTTTATAGCAATTACAAACTACGATTAGTCAATCCCCACAAGAGGCACTTTTTCGCTGCTAGTGTACAACCGCACCACTCAGAACCCACGACTGTGTACCTCCGACCTAGCGCGCGGCTGCAAAACTTTACCTGCTAATTTCTTCAGTTACAAATAAGCTTTCACCAATCTAACTTTTGAGATCAGTTCCGCTGGCTAAAAGGGAATTTCTCACCGCTAAAAACATGCGTCCGTGCAGCCGTTCATTTTTGGCTCGGATCTCTTTTAGGGTACCCACTCGCGGAGTAATACATCAATGAGACCTTAAGGCAAAGCTAGTGGTATAGCATCGTGTGCAAACAGTAGATTGTAAGGCTAGAGGGAATACATTTCTTAGACTACTTTTTTTTTTACAAAAATGCTGCCTTCTTAGTGTTACAGGTAAAATTCACTTTGAAGGGCCTACAATTAAGGTTTCACCTGGACCTTTGACAAAACAAACATTTTCTTAAACATTTTGTAAAACAATGGTGGCTGGAGGATTTATTCAGTATTCTTTCTTGTGATAACAGAATTAATACAAGCAACCAATCAATCCTACATTCATCTTGTAACTTTTAATACCATGTGGTACAATACTGCCAACACTACCACAAACACTGGTTCTTTTGATGGACATTTAAGCAAGGAAACCTCTGGCTTTACATCTACTTTACTGCTCCCTTGAAACTCATCTCCAATATCTTCTGTACAGTAATAACCATGAGAATATACTAGGTCCTTTCCCAGTTCACTATTATTGTGCAGTAACTGTAGAGGTATTCTCTGGAGACGAATGTGCACTGCTGAAGTATGAACAGTGATACATGTGGACTTGGCTGGACCAACTTCTTCTGTTCTAGTCAGATATTATTGTCTTTGAGGCGAGTGGAATCATGTTGATGAGGGATTGTTACCGCCTGCATCTTGACTATAAAAACATTGAGACACTTACTCTTTAACCCCAGGCTTGACAAAAAGCTCAATAGAAATGATGGTATTCCCTTTGTGGCCACTTTTTGCAAAGCTTATCAGATCAAACCTTATACTATACATATAAATGAACTGTACAGTTGAACATGATACCCCATCTTCTGGATAAAGGGTCACTGTCAGGACATATTTGAAATGATTGGAAGTCCTAAATTATGATTGAATGCCTAACTTGACCATTAATGATATCAGACCAAGATTCAAATTTTTCCTAAAGTTTGAGTTGACCTTATGTGTCATTGATAGCCTTTAATTTAAGTTATACTGGTATAAGATCATAATAGAGCTTCTTGTCACAGACATACAATGTACAGTACATGTTTAAGAAATTTAAGATCCAATACCCCTTTTTTTGCAAATTTTTTATTTTATTCAGTATTGAGAATTTCTTGCTAATTCTGTCCAAATTGTTCTGTCTATATGATGCATAATCATTCAAATGTGCCAGGAATTTATCCTGAATAAGGCAACAGTGGTCATTGAAAATTTGATTCATGTATAGCTTTGTTAAAAGGAAGAAAGTTTAGCATTTTACTACATTATGTCATGTATTCTTGTCAGCATGCAGGACCAGCCTTGTGTGTCGAGCCAAGACAAGCCAGAAGTTCTCATCACCAGCTTGCAGGACCAACTTTGGAACTGAGCCAAACCAACTTTCCCATTGTGCCAGTCTCAGATTATACCATTGTCTGCCTCACAACATTTTACTCTTCGACCACAATGTTCAAATAACTGCTAAAGACATATACATGGACTAAAAGCATTACCTCTGTTTTCACAGAGGGAGGCAATACAATTTAAAAATGATGTTAAGTTTGTTTTTTTGCTATGATATATCATTACAATACTTGTATGAAGAGAAAAAAAAATGACATTCCTCAGAAGGATCTACTTGTTACAAGCCTTAGGATACAGTTTTGTCTCTTCCTGGTTGTCCACTGTGGCAGACTAGTGAATACAGTGTACAGTGCATGACAAGACACAATAAGTTTTCTCATGCATCATCTCCATCAGGACAAGGTACCAGATTTATAACTCCCTAACGGGCATGGGGCAAACAACCATCAGTAAAACACAGTAATGACAAGAAAGGACAGGGCCTGCATCCTACACAGCTCTACCGTATCAAAGTTTGCCCCATTGAGAGATGAAAAGAACTCTAAGCTTGATGTTAACTTTAAAGCCCTTTCTTTTATTTCATTGAATATGCCAGGACAGCTAGTGTCATTTCATTCATGTTTCTAGAGTTTGAATATTCAATGCAATCACATACAAGTATACAATGTACATGCATGTACTTCTCTACTTTCCTCATCTTACATTCATCCTGTTGCCTGGCAAGAACCTTTTGTCAGAGATAAAGTGGTGTCAGACAATACAGTTGTAAGGGTTTAGCTGTGCAGTGGTCCAAGAAGGGGATCAAGCAGTGCGTACCATACATACTGAGTTTGGAAGACATAGTAGTCTGCCTTTCTCTGTACAATACCGTACTAGTTGTCCGTTTCAACGATTATTCCAAGTGTAAGGCAGATTTAATATGTCAGTACTTAAGGAAAGAAAGAGAACATTCATGCACTGTGAACTTGATAATTGAACAGAATTACATTGTACTAATTGAAGAGATTGTGGGATCACTACGCCTTAGTTAAATAACAACTTCGGTGCTTTGGGGTTTCACCAAAGTGGTATTGCTTCTGCCATACCTTGTTTCATTTCTTTACACTTTGATATTGTTTAACAGTTGGAGCAATTTACTGTACAAATGACGAAGGCTTACTGTGGCAGCTTCGGTGGGCTGCACGGCAGAGATAGTGAAGAGAGAATCAAATACTTGAATAAGCACAACAAAAGTACAGGGGCACAGTTTCCTGAAATGTAACTGATGTAGAAATGGTGAAATGCCCACAACATGTAGGCAACATGTCAAACATACAATTATACAGATTTCTGTGGGTTTCAAACTGTGACAAATGTATTGACAGGATGACCAGGTTTCACCTGCATGAATTTGAAGTCTTGCACTCTTTGCAGTGGTTCCATTTCCTTGATAACCCTGAGGTGCATATGTCAGACAAGTGAAGCCAGTATATTCACTATAACATAATCATAGAATAGTAATCAAATTCTCATGAGACAACAGAACTTAACAAGGCCTGAGTGTTGCTAACCACGGCAGGTAACTGCCTGCTTTGTGAGAGGTTAAGTGTATAAAAAGCCACGCTATTTGAGAAGGAGTATTTGAGTAAGAGCCAGAGTAGTGTGATAGACCGCCTTGACTCAACAACTTCCATGCAGTTATAATGTATTGAAATGTCCTGTTTCCCAGTGTTTCCATCTCAAGAAAATCAGGGAATAACATCACCCTTACACTGATATCATGTTTCAAAGAACCCAGCAGGAAATGTCATAACATCTTTGTTCCTTTGGTCAAAAACCTTTCTAAGTCTCTATAATGCATATACACTCTACTATACATCCATAGGTTTTTAGAGATACTGACAAGATCACAATATAGCAGCAGAACCCAAGCAATCTCAGAATTCCATCTTAGCGGGATCGACTGAAGCGATATTATCAACATATGAGCTGTCTAAGGAAGATCAGAGGTCAGAGGAGCAGTACACTAAAAGGTATCTGGCTACAAGGACTGTGGATGATGTATGACTGTGCTGAGAATACTCATAAAGGCAGAGTTCCAACATACATGGCATTGGACTTCCTAAGCCTTCTATCGCTCAACCTCACACATCTTGCTGTGGGGCCTCTCTACTTAAGCTTAAGGCTCTTCCTCTCCTGGTGAAAGAAACTGTCATCTGTAGTTAGGACTCACAGTCACATTACAGGTATGCTCTTAGTAATCATTCAAATTCATAGATAATCAAAATAGTTACTCATAGGGTTCCATGACCTTATACCTTTGCGAAGTTTTTGTAACTTATTACTGTAAATAAAATACAAACACGTCTCTTCTTATCTTACTGTATAACTTATTCATTATCACATCTTTCCAAATCACTTATGTTGCAAATATCCCTCTATTTTCTCACTCAGTAGGTAAAGGATGTCAAATGTTACATATTAATCTAACATCTATTATCATAATACCGGCACGTTTACGACGATTTCTCTAGCCATACTGATTTCACAAATTGTCAATGCATCATTTTCTCCAGTTACATGTTGCTGTTATAGCTTACCCTTGCCACTTCTTCTGTGTAACTTTTCTGCCACTCTTGTCCTGCTAAAGCGTAATATCGTAATTGTAACACGCCGCGGAATTACAGGGTGAACGAGCGCGTGGTTGGGAGGAGGTACAAAATACCGGCCGGAAGAAACACGGCACAATTAACTGTCGCTATGGACCTTTATACATCCTCCATGTTCCTTCCTTTTCTGTTAGTAAATGCATAAAACATAAACCTGCATGAGCATACGAAATGTCATGAGAAAACGGACGTATACTGTCAAGAATTTTCAGTTAACTTCTGTCCGTCACAACTGCTGTGACGTAACACTTGCTAGTGTAGATATAAAAATGGCGGGAAAATAGCTGCGTACGTTCAATTTTGCCCATTCAGCCGTAGATCCAGGCGATAATGCAACGGTTCTTCACACTTTTACATGAGTTGTAGGTCAGACATCGAAGTTAGGGCTGCCCATTGACAAGCATGTTGAAATACACTGAATGAAGGCTTCAAAAAAGTACTAACCCATAGTTCAATCTTTAAAATTCTTCTCCACCAGAAAGTCACTTGGGTCTAGTTTATAAGCATTCAAAGAAAACAGAGGGTTGTTTGGCTCATTCTCGGAGAAAAGCTCGCTCTATGAAAGAAACCTCACCTTTGACCCATTTTCCCTCCTGATACAACCAGTAGCACCCTATAACTAAAACCTGTCCTTACACCAGCTGAACTGCTGAACTGAACACATTTTGACCCAAACAGGAAAGCTTAGACCCTACCTGTCTCTTCTAACTCAAAAAGTCTCCAGATTGGGCAAAAATTTTCAAGGAAAAGAAGGATTTTCAAGGATTTTAAGTCACACCCAAATCGTCTTCCCATTTTTTGCCCTCTACCGCGCAACGCAACTCTGACGTCAGCCCTACTGGGTACCCGAATAAGGGAGTTGAGGAAAAATTATTATCCCAGCTGATACAGGGAGGGGATGCGATAGCGTTTCCCAAAGATGAACTGTATTGATTGCTCCCTTGGGAATTTAGAGCCAAATCTATACCCAGTGCACCACAGCTTACCCCATGCAATAAGGCATGTAAAGCAGTGGGGTAGTGTACCAAAAGTCATGTGACTTTTCCAAAATCCATAGGTGTTTATCTCTTAGCAAGTCTTAATAACTACTAACCATAGTCAGTTCTACATCTCTGATGTAAAATTGCAACTTTTCAATAGAGGGTTTTCTTTTTTTACAACTTTTTTTACTAGTTTTCATACAATGCTGTGTCAATGAAACTGGCAAACTGTACACACAAAACACAACATTACACAGCTGAAATGTCCCTACATACAGCAAAATCCTGTTTAATGGACAGCAAGTATTGCCCTGTACTACATTCAGGAGTATTATTTGCAATAGCTCCTCTTTTTAGGGTCTCATAGGATCAAAAAGTATCCAATTCAGTGTTGCTGGGGGGGGGGGGGGGTGAACACCAGTAGGGCACATTATGATTGACAGGTCCTAATTGGTAAGGCATACAATTACATGGGACTAAATCATCATTAAGTCCATCATTTTCATTGAATTCATACCACTTTTGTAGTAATCTATGCTATCTGAGTTATTCCTGACAGCTTCCAATACATGCATGCACATACTTTATGCTGCAAAAAATCACAAAATATCACATTTTTGCTACATTTTTTGGAAATTCATGCACAAAACTGGGTCCACACTTGACAAAACCTCTTGTATACGATATTGCAACATGGTTTCAGCAAATCTGAGACAGCTTTATGGTTCAAAAGGCCTCAAATGCAAAATGGGGGTGGGGGGCAGTACAGGTCAGACATCGAAGTTAGGGCTGCCCATTGACAAGCATGTTGAAATACACTGAATGAAGGCTTCAAAAAAGTACTAACCCATAGTTCAATCTTTAAAATTCTTCTCCACCAGAAAGTCACTTGGGTCTAGTTTATAAGCATTCAAAGAAAACAGAGGGTTGTTTGGCTCATTCTCGGAGAAAAGCTCGCTCTATGAAAGAAACCTCACCTTTGACCCATTTTCCCTCCTGATACAACCAGTAGCACCCTATAACTAAAACCTGTCCTTACACCAGCTGAACTGCTGAACTGAACAAATTTTGACCCAAACAGGAAAGCTTAGACCCTACCTGTCTCTTCTAACTCAAAAAGTCTCCAGATTGGGCAAAAATTTTCAAGGAAAAGAAGGATTTTCAAGGATTTTAAGTCACACCCAAATCGTCTTCCCATTTTTTGCCCTCTACCGCGCAACGCAACTCTGACGTCAGCCCTACTGGGTACCCGAATAAGGGAGTTGAGGAAAAATTATTATCCCAGCTGATACAGGGAGGGGATGCGATAGCGTTTCCCAAAGATGAACTGTATTGATTGCTCCCTTGGGAATTTAGAGCCAAATCTATACCCAGTTCACCACAGCTTACCCCATGCAATAAGGCATGTAAAGCAGTGGGGTAGTGTACCAAAAGTCATGTGACTTTTCCAAAATCCATAGGTGTTTATCTCTTAGCAAGTCTTAATAACTACTAACCATAGTCAGTTCTACATCTCTGATGTAAAATTGCAACTTTTTAATAGAGGGTTTTCTTTTTTTACAACTTTTTTTACTAGTTTTCATACAATGCTGTTTCAATGGAACTGGCAAACTGTACACACAAAACACAACATTACACAGCTGAAATGTCCCTACATACAGCAAAATCCTGTTTAATGGACAGCAAGTATTGCCCTGTACTACATTCAGGAGTATTATTTGCAATAGCTCCTCTTTTTAGGGTCTCATAGGATCAAAAAGTATCCAATTCAGTGTTGCTGGGGGGGGGGGGGGGTGAACACCAGTAGGGCACATTATGATTGACAGGTCCTAATTGGTAAGGCATACAATTACATGGGACTAAATCATCATTAAGTCCATCATTTTCATTGAATTCATACCACTTTTGTAGTAATCTATGCTATCTGAGTTATTCCTGACAGCTTCCAATACATGCATGCACATACTTTATGCTGCAAAAAATCACAAAATATCACATTTTTGCTACATTTTTGGGAAATTCATGCACAAAACTGGGTCCACACTTGACAAAACCTCTTGTATACGATATTGCAACATGGTTTCAGCAAATCTGAGACAGCTATATGGTTCAAAAGGCCTCAAATGCAAAATGGGGGTGGGGGGCAGTACAGGTCAGACATCGAAGTTAGGGCTGCCCATTGACAAGCATGTTGAAATACACTGAATGAAGGCTTCAAAAAAGTACTAACCCATAGTTCAATCTTTAAAATTCTTCTCCACCAGAAAGTCACTTGGGTCTAGTTTATAAGCATTCAAAGAAAACAGAGGGTTGTTTGGCTCATTCTCGGAGAAAAGCTCGCTCTATGAAAGAAACCTCACCTTTGACCCATTTTCCCTCCTGATACAACCAGTAGCACCCTATAACTAAAACCTGTCCTTACACCAGCTGAACTGCTGAACTGAACAAATTTTGACCCAAACAGGAAAGCTTAGACCCTACCTGTCTCTTCTAACTCAAAAAGTCTCCAGATTGGGCAAAAATTTTCAAGGAAAAGAAGGATTTTCAAGGATTTTAAGTCACACCCAAATCGTCTTCCCATTTTTTGCCCTCTACCGCGCAACGCAACTCTGACGTCAGCCCTA
>NW_023365822.1:0-2956 GCF_000003815.2 Branchiostoma floridae
TGGGCCCAAAAATGTAAACCTTCAGAAAACGCAACAATTCGCTGCATGAAAATTCAGTTGTTAAGGTACCATGATCACAACTTTTCAAAGCCTCTGCATGTGCATAACTTTAAGCTTCTCAGGATAAAGAGCAATGTTTGTTTACATGTGTGATAAGATAAAAACAGTTTACATGTAGGTAATGATTAATGAAATCTCTCAGTGCAAAGCCCCCAAATATGTTTACTGATATGAATTCTAGTCTCTGATGCAAAGTCAAAAGTTGAAAGATTTTTTATTCTATTATAGCAGTATTTTGTGTAACATCGTTCTGCCTTCTGGTGATCTCTTTTAGAATATATTAAATTTATTTGTATCCATTCAGATTATTTTGTGTAAAATTTATTGATTCATATCCATTCACTGATTCAGGTGTTTACTGTTTCATGTTTGTTATTGTTTGATGTGTCTTCATGTTTGTTTTGTTGTATACATTTCAGTCAAGAATCATAAAGAGAATTTCCTACATAACGTATGTTAACTAGTACTGTGCATGCACGTTAATGATTAACATATTCTCTTTCTGTTTTCCCCTCAGCTCATAACCAATGCCATCGACAGAGATCTGTCATGTGACTCAAGCTGCAAGATCACCTCCGTAAGTACCCTACAAAGTTACACAACAAACTTTACCGAAGTTACACAATTATGACATGGTCCAACATAAAGTTTGCCATCGCAAACAATTTGCAAATAAATTACAAATCATTAACTCAATTTAGCATCCATTTACGATCTTTTACTGCTAGGCAATCTGGTAGTAATACAGTAGAAGCCGCTTAATTGCACGGCCTATTTCCCAGTGAATTTCGTGCAATTATCCAACTGGTGCAAAGTTATCTAGCTGGATTTTGGGATTCCGTGCAGTTAACAGAAGTGTGCGTTAATCTGTCGTGCAATTAACTGGCTACTACTGTAGTTGTAAATGCATCATCAAAAATTGCACTAGCTAGCAAGAAAATGTTTTAGTCAGTGTTTCGTGTTTTGTGGGGACCTAACTTCGTTAAGAAACTCTTGTCTGACTATGTCTGTTTAAGTTCTTGGCAGTAAATACTGCAGGTCAGAGGTTATGTACATTTGGTCATGACCTTCATTTGACCTCACTAAGTGATAAGGCAGACAGATTGTGACTTTGACCTCCATTTAACTGTTAAAACCCCACCCTGCACCTGACATATGTTCTTCATTATGTGCTTAGTACTTGTACTTAAAGAAAGACACCAAAAACAATCATATGAGAAGGGTTATGTGTGATAATCCTGAAGGTTGAAACCGTCCAAAATCAAGCATTAGAAACCATTCCTCTTTCCCATTAACAGGAAATCACCCCTTGATAGGAAAGGCTTTAAAGCAAGTTGAAGGCACATTTCTTGGTTTAATCTTCTATTAGCTGACCTATTATTGGACTCAGCCTAGAAGCCAGGCTATTTCCACAGCCTAAAACTAGCCTAGCCTGGATGCCAGACTGCTTCCAGAGCCTTACCCTGGGAGCCAGCCGGGATCAGGCAGCGATAACTCCTTCAGGCTTAAACTCCCCCGGAGCCTATTCAACTGGCAACAAAACCTAGTTAACTGGCAACAAAACCTAGTTCACTGGCAATAACCACCTAGTTCACTGGCAACAACACCTAGTTAACTGAATTATGGTAAAATGTAACTAGAAAAAAAAAGAATGAGAAACTTATCTGACCAGAAAGGAAAAAGGAAAGTGATCTCAATCCAGTTTTAGCTCACATATATATATGAAGAGCCTTCCACTGGTCATGACATAGAGGACAGATGCTACGTACAGTATTTATAGGTTCATTGTACCCTCGATATTCCCCTAGCTCTTTTCGACAAGTAAAATCAGCAGTGGCATTGGGTCATTAATCACACCACTGACCAGCCCCTCTTGGAAGCTCTGCATGGCAGGAGACACCAGATGGAAAGGGTAGCGATAATTCCTTCAGGCTTAAACTCCCCAGAGCACTAATGTGAGATCTGCGGGCTGACTGCCTTGGGTCCCCGAACAAAACTCGCTAGCTACCCGGTCCTGTCTGGTTCCCAGGGTACCAGAGCCTATACAGCCTAACTCTTTGGCTGTAGGATCAACATGATACCGCCAAGGAAGTTCTACTGCAGGCCCTCTGAGTTAGATATTATTGACATCGTGCAGGAGTCTGGTATCCAGGCTTACACCAGCCAGCTCCTTGGCTCTTTATTCTTATAAAAAAATTACCAGAACCCTTCTAAGTTCTCAGGGTCTTAGGGTATAATCGTGATAAATTTCTTTGAGGGCATATTGGCCCTAAAGCTTAGGAGTGGCATTGCCTATGTTGGCCCTGGATACAGTAGATGACTACAGCTTGTAGAAACTTTCAAGGCTAGTATTCCAATAGACATGTGCATGTCTTACACACGCTATATAGAACCAGGGGTGGGGCCTGACTAAACAGCCCATTTCCTTCCACAGCAGGGTTTCGTCACACGTCATACTTCCACTAAAAGTGGGATAAAGGTGCTGACTATGCCTGTTAGGCAAGAAGTAGTCAATTTTGTGTGTTGTGTACTGTAGAAATGCATCTACTGCCATTTTAGTCCATTTTGATTTTTTACCTTTCCTACTTTTTATTGCAAAATTATAATTCCCTCCATACTTCAGACAGACGTATATTCACACATGCACACACACACGCACACACACACATACACATGCATATAAACACACACAGTATCACAGACATACACACCAGATACAAACACACACACACACACACACTCACACCCTTACACACACACACACACACACACAAACAAACAAACACGACAAATAATGTGCATACATTCATAGCATGATACTGCTTTAATGCAGCCCAGCCAAGTTAATCTTATGGTGTGTCTCACTCAGCCTTGCACTTGAACACAGAACAGTCAT
>NW_023365822.1:4953-9859 GCF_000003815.2 Branchiostoma floridae
GTCTCTTGGCATACTAGCTTGTCCATGTTTCTTTTGAAAGAAAAGATAACAAGAGCAAGTTAATTCAAAAAGAGATCTGAAAGAAGTCAATAATTGCACTTCCAAAGAAAGGTACGCTAGGACTAAGAACCTACTGTCATGTTGATATCACACAGAAGTGATTTTCTCTTACTACTAAGTAATACTAGCCTTGTCACACTTCTTCAAAAGTTATATGAAGGCAACCAGAGATAGCAGACTTCATCCCTTCAGTATTGACGAAAATCACACAGACAGACAAAGAAGAAGAATTCATTCCATGTGCTAAAAGTCATCAAAATCCATTCTCTTCTACATGCAGTTGAACTTAGTGAACATGCCATGCTGGTGGCAACTTGTATGAGTCAACAATTGAATGCAGTGCCCAACTGTCAAGCAGATATTACACAGAAGTGTCAGTCTCTCCCCACATCTTCATCAGAACTATGTTAGCCTTGAATGCTGAATTCCAAAATGATGACAGAATGGAACAATTAAATGCAGTTAAACTACATAGTTTTGAAATTCGAAGAAAAGCTGCTATGTACTGCAAATTCATTTATTTTCACAGCAAAAGTTTACGCTAGAAGTGTACCTCAAAATCCAATCATTTCCTACCTTTGGACAAAGAGATCCCACATATTATATAACAAATCCTACTGCAACATTTATTCCCAGTGACAGTAACTGTACTGGATTTACACTGTAGTTTTCAAAGTTGCAAGGACTTGCGGCTGTTGCCATTTGGCTGTAATCAGACAGACAAGTACACTTGAAGGAATCATCAATTGTAGTTCCAGAATGTGTCCTAGCGACTTCCCACCTGTCCTGCCAGGATCCAACTCTGACCCATAGTTTTATTGCCCCAGGCCTGGAGCTAACAAAAGCTGCAACAGTTGGATTTGTAACTTCTTGAATTTGAAAAAGAAAACAACATAATTCTGAACTGGAAGCATGAAAACAGATTCTGAAGAAAAAGGTTCAGAGAGTAAATACAGCATAAATCAAGTTAGTTTTCCGTGATCGAGATTTACTGAATAGACATAGAAATTTAAAGACACACGTTTTACATTTTCAAGAGTTACTGATTGAAGAATCACTCTATAAAAACACAGTTTGTTTTCTTGTTGTCGTCTTTCAAAATTTTTACTTCAAAGTAACAGAGAAGCAGATAGAGAGATCAAAAATTGTTGTGGCCTTAGCCAGCCTTTATCAATTGCAGGGTCAACCACGACAGTTTAGTTTTTGTGTCAGTTTTGAAGGTTAAGGTCACTTTCCCATAACCCTAAGATGAGCAGGGTTCGAAATACACATACTTAACTTGCAATTTGCACATAATTTTTGAGATTTGCATGTAAAATTATTCTGAACTTGCAATCTTGCATGTTGAAAATACCTGGCCTATTGGAAAAATACTGAGGAATTAGACCAAAAGACAAAAAGACAAATGGACGTGTGTCTTAATCCTTTCTTGTTTTTGCCAGTAACTTTCTCTGGTAGCTTTACTAGATGTAATCAAAATTCACTGATTCAAGCTAGCGATACTCGTCGCCATTGCCGCCTAGTTGTATTTTGCATGTAAATTTTTCAAATTGCACGTAAAATTTTTGCCAACTTGCAATTTTGCACGTAGCAAAAAAAAAGTATTTCGATCCCTGGATGAGCCTTTCAAAACAAATACATCAACACCATTAACCCAGTGCAACGAAGTCAAGAGAGATTTCTTAAGATTCTTTGACATTTCAAGTTATGACATGTACAAGTGTTTACTGGCAATCAAATTCCACTATACATACATATACTATGATATAGATAATTGATGACAGAAAAAGTGCATGATACTATATACATGCACTGCCTAAGGCTAAACTTTTTGGTTCTAATTTCTATATACAAATGTATAACTAACATCCTGAGAGTTTTATGGCCGCCATTAGCAGTTTGCGTCTGTGGGTGATAGATCGCTGGTGATGAAGACAGTAGGAATACCAAATTGATATTTGGTACTTCCACATATTCACTTGAGTGTGCGTAGTCAACCTTCAGCTGTAAAGATGTAAAAAAAATGCATCATCAAAAGCCAGTGTATTAAAGTTCCCAGTAAAAACAAGTACATGCATGATTTGACCTGACAATGCTATTAATTTTACACCCACACAAAGTATTGATGTCAATTGGTTTAGAAAGCTGAATCCCCAAAGCCATTTCAACACTTGGCACATCACCAAACCACAGTCATGTCCTGTTAACTGCCAACCAGGTTCATTATCAGCCACAATTGTGCAGGAAATGTTCAGCTGCCAAGTACCTAATGTACAGTGTAGTACTGTAAATGCAGAAACTTTCGCGGTGGTTTCATGTTCGCGGTTTTTGCGGTGGCCGCTTCACCGCGAACTTAAATCCACCGCGAACATTTTTCCATGGCAGTAAGAGACTATAGTGCATGGTGCTACCGCGAACTTAAACCACAGCGAAAAGTCCTTTTTCCTGCTAACGCAAAATTAAATCCCCGTAAACTTAAATACATTTACAGTAACAGACCCTCAAGCCATTAAAATGTTTTACACAGTAATCTGTTGTGATAAAGGTATAACAGTCATCCCTTATTGATATAGTCTGCTATGAAATCAAATAAAAGCTTTTCATGCAAATCATGAATATTGCCTTTAGGCCACACCAATTTAGTTTCTTGGTTCACGGATTAGCTCGCACCTATTTTTTGGAAAAAAAAATGAAAATAAAAATTACCACTCAGCAAATTTTCACCATTAATGAAACCATTCACCAGCTTTCTGGTGTAGCAAATTGGCCTTTATATTATAAGCTCCTTAAAGTGTGGGTACAGGTGCTGTTACTGTACAATAATAGTGTTTTTGTACTTTTTTCAAGCTGAAAACTTTTTTTCTTTATGTTTTGGATTAGCCGTAACCTTTACCCCAACCATTTTACAATTTTTATTTTTATTTTTATTTCGCCCTCTCGCTCCATATTTTTTATGAAAAAATCCGTGAACCAAGAAATTAAATTGGTGTGGCCTTAAGTAGTAATTTACGGAAACCTTTTCCTAACTAGCAGTAAACAATTTTCCCTTATTTAGTAAGTTTTACATCTGATAATGCAAATTCTGCAACAACTGGCACCACCTAAAACCACTGTCATATCCCATCTTTAGAATTAGAGCCACAGTACTGTTGTATGGACAAACACTTGATATATACATGTAGCCTGGAGCACACAGGAAATGTTGGTACCAAACATAGTGACAGGCCCTGTAGGCCATGGAAGCAAGTTGAGCTATCAATCTATACTGTGTTCTGAAAGAAGGTAAACCAAAGTCATCAGTATCCTTTAAAGAAATTAAGCAAAAATTTCACTTTTCCGCTACTTTAAAGTAGTAAGAAACATTTTTCAAATTTACAAATTATGACAAATCCTCAGCTCTTATTATATAAAATTACATTATAGTAAATGCAATATAAATGTTTTTATGGTTTTACTTTCAATCAGAACAGTCTATTGAAATGGGTGATTATGCTTCACACTCATGAGTAATGTGGGTACATGCTACCCCCCTTACATCCTGTGTGACTTGCAATCGGTAACTTTTTATGAAAAATGTATTTATACTTGAAATTGTGTTTGTTGTTACTTCATAGGTGATATGCCTTTAGAAGTAGACTGATATGTAAACACCTGACTTCCCTTCTGAGTTCCTTTCCATTTTAATTAATAATTATGACCTGACCTCAAGATACGACCCGTGTTTAACTCACTGACTTCAAAGAATCTCAAACACGAAGACCACAAATAAATAGTAAGCGCACCAAAAATGCTTGACCCAGATCGTTTGATCGTTACACTGCTTTTGAACCTAATGACAAAAATTAGTCATCTTAGAAAAATTTGGCGACAAAGCAGAATTGTTTGAGATATTTTTGTAAAATAGTTCTGAATCATACGTTTTTGCTACTCTGATTCTGATGATTTATAAATAGTAACTTGTACAGAAAGAGGGTTACATGCGTAGTCATTCAGTACAGTCAAACCTGTCTATAGCGGCCACTCAAGGGACCGGACAAATTTGGCCAGTATAGACAGGTGGCCTCTGTAGAGAGGTGGCAACTTGTAGATAAAATACCCAAGGGACCGACAAAAAGTGGCCACTATGGACAGGTGGCCCCTCTGTAGAGGTGGCCCCTAATACAGGTTTGACTGTATCTGGAACATTTCAAAGTTAAGTATGTTGGATGTGCTGTTCCCATAGCCAGGGAGGGGCAAACCAAGGAAATGGTTGGGATAGTTTCCCCTCAGGCAGACATACCTGTCCTCACTACTTCCCAGTATGACGCACTTCTCACTGAGACTGTACTGTAGGGGCTAACAGTCGGATTACCAGAGGGATTAGCATTGTACTTTATACATTAGACAAAGATTAGTCCTTGTCTTCGAATCTGGAAAGCTACATTTTGTATTCCAGGGCTCGAAATACCACATGCATATGCAGGTTAGTGCAGGTGAAATTGGAGCTGTACAGGTATTTCTGATGTTTACCTGCACCAAATCTGCACTGGTCCAAGTACTGAGTTTTATACATTAATGTCCTGTCATGTAGGTGTACATGGGTTATTATTAGTTGCATTGACTGTACCACCTATAAAGTATAAAAGATAAAATAGCAATAGTACCTGAACAATTTTAGTATGATCCATACTTCCTAAATTCAGAGTGGTGCAGGTAAAATTTGTCTGGTGCAGGTAATCTTCAATGTTACCTGCACCAGTGCAGGTAAGCAGAAAAAAGTATTTCGAGCCCTGTATTCAAAGCTTTGTTTCTTTTGCATTCTGAAAATATTGATCTTATTGATCTATGTAAGTGTCATTAGCATAGA